>NC_056733.1:484524623-484584623 GCF_019279795.1 Protopterus annectens | reverse complement strand
AAAACAGACTGAAAGGTGTTTGCATAGTTTATAGTGGTGTGCTGCAGATGTTGCCTGTGTGATTGGCTGAGTATGATACATTCCACCTGCCAGCTCTATTACTTGTATTTGATTGCCTCTATTCTGCTATTTCCCTTTTATCTCTTGTTCCAATTGCCATTACTTGTATTTTTTTATTTTTGTGGTTTAAATCACGGTGTGCACCATGAATACACATTTAGGCAAGGTAAACAACACTATACAGCCTTGGACACACACCCTTGCTTACATATAAACAGTGCTACCTGTGTTTTTTTTGCCTGTGAGACCCCCCATGATATCTGCAATTGGTCTTTGGAAAGTACCTGTAGCTAGTATTTTTAGAGCTACACATAGCTTGGTATCCACTGGGATGGGGTCCCCTCTGTTTGTTCTTGATGTGAGGCGAGGCTGGCACAGCAACACAGTTTGCTGCAGTATGTCCCTTTCCACCCTGTAGCACTCTACTATCTCCAGATCGTGTAGCCCCTGGTACATTACCCTGGACCTGAACACTCTTCTCCTCCTCCTCATAATTTTAGGGTGGTTGTCAGCATTGTCCTCTTCACCACTCTCAGCCTCTTGCACATACTGATGTATGAAAGCGACAGCAGCCCCTAACATTTTGTTAGTTTTGTCAGTAAAATTTCCCCATCTGTGTACACTGGTGGTGTAGAGTTTGTGGGAAAAAACAGACTGAAAGGTGTTTGCATAGTTTATAGTGGTGTGCTGCAGATGTTGCCTGTGTGATTGGCTGAGTATGATACATTCCACCTGCCAGCTCTATTACTTGTATTTGATTGCCTCTATTCTGCTATTTCCCTTTTATCTCTTGTTCCAATTGCCATTACTTGTATTTTTTTATTTTTGTGGTTTAAATCACGGTGTGCACCATGAATACACATTTAGGCAAGGTAAACAACACTATACAGCCTTGGACACACACCCTTGCTTACATATAAACAGTGCTACCTGTGTTTTTTTTTTTTTTTTTTTTTTATAATATTGTTTAAGACCTGGTGGGCACTGTGTAAACAAGTTTAGCTGGAGTAAACAAAGTTATACAGGTTCAGACACATCCCTTTGCTTAGCTGGGCTTAGCTAAGCGCAAACCTGGACAACAGTGCTCCACTGTCCTTACAGCAAGCATGACACACACCCTTTTCATGTTAGTTGCTCTTTCTGTCTACATGATCCTGTTCTAGCACCTACATGGTTAGGTGCAGGTTTTGGATTTAGAATATTATGTGATTCAGTAAATTTCCCTTAATTTGCATCCTCCACTGCCTTAGGCCATAGATACTGCACTGAAACAGAGCCTTTCCCCTTGACAACCACTGTCCCCTGGTATTGTTTTGATTCTGCATGCCATATTAAACTTGGGTTTTCACATTTTTTTTTTTTATTTCCAGCACTTTCGTGTTTGTGTGCCATTGTGCTATGCTTAAACTGCTGAGATCGGCCACAAAAATATATATTATTTTTTATTAAGATTAAACATTTATTCATGCCAATGGCCATATATTTGGTCATTGGTATGCCTCTGGATGTGAATGCATGCTTTTATTTGTGCTATGATGCCTCCGTTTTCTTTTTGCAGAAGTGTGTTCAGTTATTAACTGAACACATTTCTGCACTGACACTGTTCCTGCATGGAGACCAGGCAGCTTCCTGAATTGCTCATTCACCTAATTTGCATGTTTTTCACCAGCAAATGAGGTGATTAGCATGCCGCATGGTCTTCCAGACAGGAACAGTGTAGACAGGCTCGTGCACGTGGGATCGGCTGTTTGCGGAATTGCTCAGCGGCCGAACTCCGTGCAGGAGCTGCTTCACTGTTCCTGCATGGAGTTTTAGCTTTCATGAATCTCAGGGCATGTTTAAACATAAATAAACAAGGTTTTGTGGCCAGCAACAGTGTTGTTGGCCAGGAAATCATGTAAGCAATCATGGATAGCACTCCTGATTACATCAGAACTCTGAAGGTTTGAGGTTTTGCTCGGGATGTCACATGGTTTCACAGATACCTCTCAATCTCTTAGTGCAAGACATCTGAACAAAGGCCAACATAATGGGGGGATAATGACCCAGCAATATTGATATATTTGACACATTTGTTGTTTAGAAATGTGCTACAATAATGAGGGGGTTGTGCTAAGATCCATGTTCTGTAGGATTTGAAGTAAGAAGCTCAAATGTATGTAATTATTGAGTCACATCAGTCCTGAGATCATTCCAGTGATATGGCAGAAAACCACAAATTTGATAAAGAACACATCTGGACATTCTCTGAATATCTTGACAATTGGGAGGTATGATTATTAAGTATATGGTTCAAACACAATACAGGACATTGTATCTACAGTGCAGATTATTGTGAAATCCCATTCCTGGCATTCTGTATAGAAGTTGTGTAAATGATCTGTAAGGGTATATGGACAGCCATTGTGTATTGAATAGGGACACACATATGAATTGTAGGAATGAACACAGGGGAAAAGGACAGGTGAAAAAAAAAAACTAATGTACAGCAGATGATGACATGTCACTGGAAGATGGTTGTAGCAGCAACACCAATCCCATATCAATCTGGTACAATTGGGACTGTACAGTGAAAATGTGAATTATGTGACTGTCACACAAGATGACATAACATTGGGGAGGATGCCTGTGTGAGATAAGCATCCTTATATTAAAAATGCAGAGGACATCTGTCAGGGATGTGACATACAATTGGGGTAAGGTGCATATTATGAAGCCATCCAAACTGATTTGCCTGAATATGAGTGTAATCTCAGCAGAGGTCTCCAGCAAGTGAGACACAGGTAAAAGGCTCATGGACAACTTTAAAAGAAGCAACCACAATCAGTGACAATATCAGATTAATACCACAAGTAATCCCATACCTCTGACATAACATATGTGATTTACAGTGATCAGAGATGATTTTGCACAAACACACTTGTACAACTATTATGATACATCCACACTCTATGAGGGTAAAACGCACAATTTCCTGGCACAGTAACATCTGTTTGAGGTGTTAGGAGGGACACGGCTATACATGTCTGCGACATTATGATCAATACAGGCTAGTTGACCGATGTACACTGCATGTATATATGGCTCATGCCGCACTGTCCCAAATGTTATCCATGCCATTAATGTTGTCAAACACCTAATTATGTACTGTGTGCATTACCAGAACAGGTAGCATACATGCATCTGGTGAAACAACTTGACAGTAATGTTTAAGCCACAAAAAGCTAGGTATGGCCAATAAGATGTGTGACAGCTCAGTGTCACACTTTAGTTACACATCAGTAGAAAATGTGTAGGGAGGTACATGAAGAAGGTGCATTGTATTTGGTTGCTGTTGGGATGAAGGCTGGGAACTATGTAGGTATTATTGTCCTCTGATGTGGATGTTGTCACTTACTCAGTAGTTGTGTTACATATAAGGGAGTAGTCAGCACTGTGGCCATATGTTGGTGGATGTTCCACTTACCATCTACCCCAGCACACAGGTCACATACCTATTGGTCTGGTTACAGGGTGTGATGTCCACATTATATTTGGGTTGTGTGTTTCTTTTCCTGACTTAAAAAATCCCCCATGTTTTATTGTCATTGCAGATGTTGTCATGGCTATGGCAGCAATATTTGGTATGTATTTATACTGTCTGTATTATACTAATATCATAGTTGAAGTCGATGATAGTCCATAGTCTGTAGTCCTTCAGTCAGCTGTTTGGACAAAGGATGTGTATGTCATCTGTGATGTCCATTACTTAAATAATGGACAGGAAAGGGCATAGTAGACAGTCCTGATGTAAGTATCTGATCACTGGATCTGAGATATAGGTCACTTCATGCATATCACCATATTTAGAAGTCATGTAAGTGATGCACTGGTCTACCCACTTGGTGATATAGGTGTATATGGCCACATTTGACAGTGCTGAGTGGATACCTCATTGTGGAATTGTGTCAAATGCTTTGGGCTTGTCAAGTTAAAAAGGCTGATAGTGTTGGCATCATGCAAGCCTTCGATGATCTCTTTGAGGATATCTAACAGGTATAACAGACATGATGCAGCATTAACAACTCACATAGGTCTGTTGCACACATCCGGGATATCACTAGTGTCCATTTAGAAAAGGTCCATGATGGCATGTTGGTCTACCTCACAGATGAGGAGAGTCAGGATGTGTCTATACATGCATGCATCAGTTGCTGTCTCCACCCCCCCAACTCACATGGATGCTTGTTGAAAACACCCTCCTACAGCAACATAGTCTGTGTGGAAGGTGTGTTGAAGTGTGTACTAAACCATGTCAGGAAGGTGTATGTGTTGCGTCATGTGATAGGTGATCTGTGACATTGTCACAGACCACTGATTCTGTGTGATTGGCCTGGACATAGATAAGATAGTGCATACTGACTATCCTCAACTGGCATAGGGTTTGAACACAATCCCCCATGCAAGGATCATTGAGAAAGTCTCCCAGCTGGGGATTAAACTTCATGTCACTAGATGGTTAACCAGCTGGCTCACTGACAGAACACATACTGTGAAAGTCGGTGAATCAACCTGTAGCAGTAGAGCTGTCACCATTGGTGTACCCCAGGGATCTGTGCTTGGCCCTTTGCTTTTTGTAATCTATTTCTCAATAGTTCAGGCTAAAGCATATGTCTTTTGATATACCACATTTGCTGTTTCTTGCATACTGGGTGCAATTATTGAGTATACCTATGATGATATACTACAGGAGTGGCTAACACAGACAAATGATTGGTGACAAAGCCACCCATTCTACAAATAAATGCAGAAATGTGCCTTTATTTTGTCTTTCTGAAAAGTGGAGTTCCATGCTAATTGCAACATTGACAGCAGTCCTGCTCTGCTGAAATCCAGTGATGCAAGCACTGGGAACACACTTAGATAGCAATCTGAACTTCAACCACCAAGTGTCCACACTGGTATTGAAATCCTGTGTTATGCAGATCATAAGTCACACCATCATATTCAGACCTTTTGATTATATGACAGCTTTGTACTTGAACTTCATCAGAACATTAATAGAGTATAATGCTCTCTTTTGCATGTACCTCTCCAGACACATACAGCAGCTGGAGAGACCACAGGGGTTTCTCACCAAGAAACACAGGGCCTACAAACTATGCCATGATGTATATAGATAGACTGAAAGCCATGTCACTGTAGTCTGTATTGTACAGGATGAGGTAACTTCTGCTTGGCCTCCAGGCCAGGCTCTGACCCTGCCCTGGTGGGAACAGTACATATCCACAAATTGGATATAGCTGATAACATCAGCAGTGACTGTTGAGGAGAATGTGGTAATAACAGTGTCCCATATGGTGGTGTAAAAGGATTTCTGTAATGTCAAGCAAGTGCATAAACACACACACACACACACACACACACACACACACACACACACACACACACACACACACACTTGACTGCAGTGAGAATAGAAAACCTATCTATCACAACACACATACTGCAGAACTCTGTATTTAAGGCAAGTACCACAGCTCAGGTCTGACTTGGAGTGTCTCAGACAACACTTTTTAGCTGATGATGATAAAAACACTGCCACACATGCTGGTGTAAAAGTCTCTCTGTAATGTCAAACAAGTGCACAAATGCACCCACACCCCCCAGGTGACTGCAGTGAGAATTGTACCCCTACCTATCTACATACACAGACTACAGAACTCTGTATTTAAGGCAAGAACCAAAGCTCCAGTCTGCCTTGGAGTGTGTCAGACAGCACTTTATAGCTGATAACATCAGCAGTGTTTGTTGAGGACAATATTGTAATATCAGTGTTCCACATGCTGGTATAAAGGGCTTTCTGCAATGTCAAGCAAAAATCACAAACACACATCCCCAGTTGTCTGCAGTGAGAATAGAACATCTACCTATTCAAATACACAGGCTACAGACCTCTGTATTTAAGGCAAGCTACACAGTTCAAATCTGACTTGGAGTGTCTCAGACAACACATTATAGCTGATGGCATCAGCAATGTCTGTTGAAGAGAATATGGTAATAGTGTCCCACATGCTGGTGTAAAAGGCTCTCTGTAATGTCAAGCAAGAGCACAAACATACACCAAGTTGACTGCAGTGAGAACAGAACCCTTACCTATCTAAGTACATAGACTTCCGATCTCATTACTTTACACATGCTCCACAGCACAAGCCTGACTTCTACAAAATTGCAGGTAAGTTATAGTAGATGACATCAGCAGGGCATGTTGAACAGAAGATGGATGGTCTGCATAGATTTATAGCTTCATAGGTGGCCTAGGGCATTTACAAGCCTAGCTATGTAAAAACACAAGCACCCTTATTGAGCATAGTTAGATGGTCATTGCTAAAAGGGTGATTTTGTGATCAGCATCACCTGGCCCTGTCCATGAGGGACATAGGTACCACCCCAGGGGTGAATTTATAATCACCCACCCAGTTGTCAAGGTTGTGCTTGAATAGGGTCATTGAGGAGCACTGCTTCACATTCAGTGGGAGCCTATTAGAGGAGTGGTAATTGCTGAGAGCTATATCTTCCCCCACAGCATGTTCTCTTTATGACACAGGCTAGGTTGAGATCCCTGAAGCAAGTTATTCTTGTCCCATTTGATTTGCAGATGCCCAGCATTTCCAGTAGGGCAGGATTTGAGACTGCTCTGTAGGCCAGGCATATGTCAACTCTCAGCAGCCTGCATGATACTGAGTAGAGTGAAAAGTCTTTCAGTCTTTTTAGGTTTGTCATGTTTTAGATGCCCTGGATTCTCTCAGACACAAACCTCTGTGTTTTCTCCAGTTGCTGCATGTGTCTGGTAAAGCACAGACAGATGGGAGCATTCTACTCAGTTAGTGGTCTAATAAGAGTTGAGTACAGCAGTGTGATGACATCCCTGGTCTTGGAAGTGATGGCTTTATTTATGAGGTGTGTAATGCAGAATGTGTGTCTCACCACTATAGATTCACAGTGATTGAAGTGTAGATTGCTATCAACATGTGTTCCCAAGCCTCACAACACTGTGTTTGAGCTTAGAGGGCTGCTGTATATATCATAATTAGCAGGGGTACTTCAATGCCAAAGGAGAAATTCAGCAATTGTTTTTTACTTTAAGGTTCAGTCTGTGAGTTTGGCACCAATCATTTGTCTGTAGCAGCCCCTTCTGTAATATGCTAACATAGTTGGGGGACACTATATGACTGCACCTAGTTGGCAGTCATCTGCAAACGTGGTAAGCCACAGGCCATCTACATTTGGCTGGACTTTACAGAAAAGTTTTCAAACAGTCGAGGGCCCAGCACAGATCCTTGTGGTATTCTACTGGTAAGTGGTCTAGTGGTGGAGGTGGAGTCCCCAACTTTGACAGTATGCATTTTGTCAGTGAGCCAGTAAGCTATCCATCTAGTAATGTATGGGTTAATTCCCAGATGGGAGAGTTTCTCTTTGATACCTGAATGGGGGATAGTGTCAAAGACCTTGGATAAATCAACGCAGCAGTATATCCCATTATCCTACATCCAGGTCTTTGGGTCATTATCAAAGAATTACAGTAGGTTTAATAAGTAAGATCTACCCCTGACAAAACCAAAAAGGGTTAGGTCAAGTGTGTTGCAGGTCACCTATGCCCCTGTGGATAAGTTCCACGCTGATCCTTTCCCTAGGCTTATGGGTCAATAGTTCTAGTTTTACATATTAACAAATTGATGTGCATTGAATTATCACATAATATTTAATATTAATTTCTGTAGTGTAGGTGATATAAGTGTGAAAAAAGTACTGAGACACCAGGGTTGCAGTGCTTGGGGGGAGACAACACATGGCTGTACTGTAAATATGTGACATATTGTTAGATAGGACCTTCAGTTTGTTATGTTTCCACATGTAATTTCATGTCATAGACAGGAAATAGACAGTAAACAGCATTAATATATAATAATATTTACTCTTCCATAGAGTGGTGAACAGTGGGTTTGCTTGATGGTTGGTAAAGTGTTTGCATGTGCCAGATATACATTTCCAATATTTTCCATATTTGCGCATAGTTAAGCAGTGTGCAAACACAAGCCACATTGCTAAAGTCTCAGAGTTAGTATTCAATCTATGAAACACACCTGCTGTTTAACTGACTTTGTGGCAGCAGGTGTAAATGTATTGACACATTTCTTTTTAAGCCAAGATTATACTGGGTTTGAATCCAGGTGTATCTAATAATTTTAAAGACTTTTAAATAAGCAGTGATAATGCAATGATATGAATTCTTTATAGTACATGTGTTGCTATTTGTGCTTACATAGCACAATGATGTTAAGCAGCATTGGGTGGCAATAACCATGGCAGTATACTGCCACTCACCATTGCTTGGCATTGCTGTGTGATGCAAAACTCTGTGCATCATAGATGTCACAAAGTGAAGGGATCCGTTGCTTTTTCACTACTTATGTGTGTTATGTGTGATTCTATTTTTTGACCAGATTACAGGTGTGAAAATGGAGCAGATAGGAAAGTGTTGAAATGAGGAGCAAGCAGGGGGAAGAACAGAGGAAAAACAATACAGGAATGTGCAGAAGAGAGGTAGGAAAAGAACCATAGCTATCCATTTCTTCAGCAGTAAAAATTGATCATATGTGCAGAATATTAGCTGAATTTGGACTGTCACCTCCAGGGAGAGAGGGGTGACAACAACGTAATCATGTTATATAGCTAACTGAACTGAATCAAGTGTGTCAAGAAGAAGTGTGTGCAAAATAGAGGGCTATGTATGGGACATTTTTTGGGGGGAGAGATGCCCTTTTAGAGAGGACTGCTGGGTAAGGGACATAAGTATGTCTGGGTAAGGCAAGTTGGGTAGGTGAGGAAGCAAATGCTAACAAACAAGACAAGTGAGAGGGATGGTGATGAACACAAAAGGTTTATGGACACCATGACTGGGGTGAGTGAGGGGACAATGCAGATTCATGGTCTTCAAGCTTGGAGACAGTGAGAATCAAGTCCTCCCCCACTGGAATGTCATCACTGTCCCCTTACTCCCCTGTCAGCTGGAGTGCTTGATGTCTTGTCCTCCTATGGACCATAAGGGAGAGCAGCTTCTCTATCTGGCATAGGTGTACACCAATGGTGTGGTGCATGACCCTACACACCATTCCTGACATCTCCCTGTGGGTGATGAAATCATCACCTCCACCACTGCTCGCAGAGGGTACCACTGCACCAGATTCTGGGGAAGTACTACCTCAGTGCACAGGTAGTGCATGAGGCAGCAGAAGCAGTGCTGCCAAGTTGGCTCCCAATCATGCTGGGCATCGGTGGTGGAGCTGCTGGAGTGGTAGCAGGCTGATGCACTGGGGCTGGCCTACCTTGTTCTGCTGTGTAGCATTTAGTGATGTCTTACACATAGATGGCATGGAGACATTTTGACAACCCATAATAGAAAATAAAAAAGAGAGATAAGGGTTGGGGTGAGTGAAAAAAAGAGATAAAACTAGTACCATCATATGTGACATACAATGCATTGACGGAATTATACAACTCTTTTCATCTGAAGTATGATATTTAAGTATACATCGTAACAGATACACACTATACTACAGACTGCTGAAAGTCATCCTTGAATTGTGCATATATTGCACATAACACGTGTTCTGGTTATACAGATTACAGTTTACAGCAGGGCATTTGTGCCACTGATATACAGTTTTTAATTTAATGAAAATATTATTGAAAAAATAACAGTATTGTATAGTTGGAAATCATGGTATTTGAACCCCCAACCTCTGACTACAGTCTAATATTGGACTATTTCAATAGGTTTATGCTACAGATTAATGCATGCATACTTGCTTTTACAGTTGAGATATGCATGCTCAGTTTGATACAGCTGTGTAAAAGGCCAGAAAAGCTATGTTCAACTTTTAAAGTTACAATAACACTTGTCTTCTGCTAGATACATACTACTTGCTTCTCTCAGTCTCTCCAATTGAGCAATGTGAGCCTCCCAATTGAATTCACATTTACTATGAGCTGAGGAAAGAACAGAAAATAACAGAAGAACATTATGCACACAAGTTGTGCCTATATTTAGTTTTCTAAGTCTTACAAGTACTCTCTTTTTGTCATACTTACACAGCTGTGGGATGTCCACAGTCTAAAACATGTCCAACCAATGGTTGAGAGTATCCCCTTTTCTCCCGTGTAGGTCATTGAAATTATGCCTACATAGGTTTCCAGTCTGTGGGATGCCAGTGGCACTGGATACAGGTTGATCCAAACAATTACATGCCTCAGACTTATCCTGGGAGCCAGAATAGCCCCCCCTGCAGAAGCCTTTAGCTGTGGTGCTTTACCAAGAGTTCAGTAAATATCCTAGAATCCTGGACACCACACCTATGTACCCTAAACTTGGCACCTTCTTCTTCAACACCAGCCATGTCTACCAGACAGACTAAAGCAATTGAAACTGATGCTTTCCTGCCAATTCCAGTTATCATGTTTCCTGGTAGTGTGCAAACCTGAGCAATGATGCCAACCCCATTTGTGTGATGTTAAGTGGAGAGCAGCAGTGCCAAGCAGGTAAGACATAAATATTTTAAATTGGAAGGTTAATCTGGCACTTGACCTTAGTTTGAGAGGTGTCTACTGATGTAACCTGGAAATATATATTGGACATTTTAGTCAACTGTTAGGTGAGTTAAGTTTGTAGACATGCACTGGGGGAATAAATGTAATGACATGACACATTTGTTTTTGCCTTTATACACTAATAAAACTGATTTTTGCAGTGTGGGATTCAAACCTAGGCATAAGGACAAAACAGTTTCTTCCACAGTTTTGATTTTCCATCTTTGCCAGAGAAAAAGTGCTGCTCAGACATAGTCAGGAATCATCCATAAATACAGCTGACAATTTGTGCTGTTACACCTGTATGTATGTGACCTGACAAGATTATTGCATATAGAGCCAGTAGTGTGTGTGTCTTATGCAATTGTGAAGGCCATACAAGTCCAGATAGCATACATATACTTAAAGAAATATATTAGACAGTATACCCTCAGTCATACATCTGAAAATACAATAGTGATGTCTTATCCCTCATACATATAATTCATATCAGCTCCACTATCTAAAGTGTTATAAGTGAGAGCTAATAGAATGGGAAGTGGAACAACAATAAATGTTTATGGAATATCCTGTATTAGAACCCAGGACCATGTGTATGGCAGTCCTACACTTGCACCTGTTTCCAAAAGAATGTTGAAATAACCCTCGTCTATTTTTCAGTTCATTGCTATAAACTGCTCTGTCACAACAGTAAAATTGCACACCCTGTACTAGAACCCAGGATCTTCTGTACTCTAGCCCTACTCTTACACCTGCTGCCACAGGACTAGTTACATGACATTCCCTAATTTCCTAATCATTCTCAATGTCTCTGTTTTAACTGCAGTGCAACACTGCTTAGTGTGTTTGTGTGGTGTCCAACAGAATTAATTGAATTTATCCATTATCAGTTATTAGCTGTATGACTCCTGTCTGTGGGTGTTCAATGGCTGCATCTGCTGGAGAACCCTACTAACTGCCACGCAACACCACTAAGAGCTGTTGTGTGACGAAATTCAGAAACTGCAACACTGTATTGTTTTTGACCATTACCCTTTTACAGATGTCTTGATTGCAGGTGTTCTTCAGGTGCTCTGCCTGCTTCCTAGATGGCCCATTAGTCCAATTTGCTCCCTGCTGAGGTTTGCACATACACAATAAGCACAGCCAAATCTGAAATCTATTTTATTCATTTCCCATGTTTGCACTAAGTGAATTGCGCAAACACTGCCCCCCAAAAAGACAAAAAAGAAAAGATAGAAAAAAAGACAAGTAGTTGAAATGAGGAAAGCAATCTATGACATACACACTAGAAAATGTTTGTTCACATGAGATATTTCTACACAGATATGGATTTGAATTCACATTCCAAAGAACCTTCAGAACACAGGCAGGGTGCCTTATCCCTCTTTGCCACACAAACAGCTTTGCAGCAAGGAACTAAATACTTTTGCATATAACCAACTGTAACATCATTTACAGTAATATGAAACCATACTACTGTTATTTGTACATTTATTTTTGGGTGTAATGCACTAAGTTATCACACAACCAGTTATGAGTATTGCTTGCAAATATGCAGCTCTGTCTTACCTCTCTGTGTTTGTTGGTCATTCTTCTCTTATCTGACCAGTAATCCTGAGACATGCAGTTTGTAAGCCATTGTACATCATTGTTCTTAATATGTGTGAGGATATTACATGGCAATAATATAATATACAGTTGCAAACAAATGAAGGATAGGTTGAATGTTACTGAACAGCACCTGTGAATTGTATGCTGCTTACTTATATTTCCAACCTTGACAAAATTACACCTAACAATTTGTAAGTCTAACCTGACAAACCCACTGGATGTAGGGTAGCCTACATTGCTATTGTGTTTCCTTCTCTGAACCAGTAATCATTCACACTTGTCCTCCATTAAAAACAAACACTGAGGGAGTTCCTGCACTATGTTTTCATCTGATACAGTGAGCCAAGTATTTAAGATTCAGCACTTCTAATGAGTTCACAACTGAATTGCATCTTCACTGTGCTGACAGGCCTGAATGTCCACTTTAAAAAGGAAACTGTGTAGCTAGGAAACTGAAGGTGAGGAGACCTGTTTATGTGGAGAATACAGAAAAGAGGGTATTACTTTGACATAGATCTAAACAAAGGATTACTGACTTTGAGAAGGTATGCTTGCATTTTCTCTGCTACATACTGCATATGCCGAAATGTCATTAAGAAAAATCTGTATAACAGTTTAATATATATATATATATATATATATATATATATATATATATATATATATATATATATACATACATACATATATACACACATATATGTTTTGATTATCAAAGGCTTTCACACTTTTATCTGGATGCATTACTTAGAAATGTACTGATGGTATGGTCATGTTTAAGGGCATTCCACAAGTATACTTGATTGGCAATACTTTAACATGGAATGTTCTGTGCTAAATCTGTAGACGTTTCAGGGACAGTTTATTTGACAGCACTTTTAGCATTTCAAAGATTTTTTTAGCAAAATGTGTCATTTGCCTATTCTTATTTATTTATTTTTTTTGGGGGGGGGGCAAAGCTGCATTTCTGTTATGGTACAAACAAGGACATGTTGCTATTGTTACTCTCCTTTTTTGCATCCAGACTGTTGTTGGTATTCCAGATCTCTAGACTGTTTTATGTTTCTCCAGTGGGTAATACTGAAATGCTTATATTTTCTCTTTTATTTGGAAAGAGTTATTTTGTAGTTGTGTGACACTTATGTGTATTATCCTTCTGTTGTCTTTTAGGACACCTAGGAATATGCCACCCAAGCAACTCAGTCCTTGAAAACCACCCTTAACTGACCCGGAGAATCAGGACACTTTTAGGCAACATGATGCCTTCCTGCTTGAGAGGGGATATGTCAGTCAAAATTCAAATTTCACAGCAGATCATAACAGACATTAATGCAGTGTGTGGCCAAATCAGCACATATGATCAGGTGTGCCATAGGGCCACTGACATGATTTCATCTGCACGGTGTACAGCAGCTGCCATGTGCCAAGATTGGATGGATACCAGGTAGGGCCTGTTACAGAGCCTCCACTGACAGCAAATGAAAAGTTCCTATCCACTATCAGGGATCCATACAGCTCCCATGAAAACACCGAACAGCATGTCCTTGACATTGGTGCTATTGATTCAGGAGCAGCAAGCATATCCCAACAGGATCTTCTAGGTAGGCTTTTGTTTCTCAGGTGTTGAATACTGCAATTTAGTAAAACAATTTGAATTAATACGTTACTTATGTTTCACAAGTAATTTTTTTTTTGGGGGGGGCGGATTGAAGATTGCTACAGTTAACACAATTGTAGTTGTCATCTAAGTTCTTGTTGAAAGTATAGTTAATGGACATGTAAAGGGGAAAAATATTACTCCCTGTGTGACTGTTAATTGTTATGATGTTGCCCTTACCTTTTGTTTAACTTCTTTCAGGGCCATCTGACATACAGAGTATACCATCATCTGCGCATGGTAAGCCAAACATTTGTATGTCAGTACTGATAAGCAATTCAAAGAAATATTTTAGTGTGTGATGTTGATGTCAGGACTGTTGTGTGTGTATTGCTGTATTGTCTAATACTGGCAGCACTGTTATTTTGTTAGTATATATTGGAGTATAGCAGTTTAGGTATTCATTTTCCATGTGTTTGTTGCTTATAATCACAGGTGATCCTGACAGTGGAAGTGTGGGACTTGTATCACCTGATATCAGAGTATCAGCAGACTCTGGTGATGATGGTGGCCAAACAGAGGCAGAGTCGGGTGGTGCAGAGATTGAATCTGACACCGAGTTTGACATACAGTCATCCCCTGAACTTATATCAGACACAGCCAGTAGTCCTATGCCTACCCATTGCAGTGAGCCCACAGATATTGGACAGGTGGAGGGTGAGACAATTTATCAGGGAAGTGTGGATACTGCAACTTCAATGCCTGTTGACTCTGGCAGTAGCCAAAGTGTTGGTGAGGTGCCATGCAGGAGGGTTGTTAGGGGTGCTCGGTGGTGGCCTGCTGTCCGTCCTTAACCTGATCCAAGTGTCTCTTCCTATGCCACTCAGCATATGTTTAGGGCCATCATGGAGGCACAGGCACATTCTTCCCCTTACTATTCTTGCTGAAACTGTTTTCTCAGGATGATGTTGTGTAGCATGGCACATACTGTGAATGTTGCAGTACATGTACTTGGATTGTAATGCAGAGTTCCCCAAGATGTATCTAGGCACTGGAAGCACAACTTCAGCAGCCCAAACACATGCTCTGTGGGATTTCTGGTTTGATCATGTGCCTCATTATGACATTCTTCAGCAGGTGTGTGTGCATTTCTGATGGTTGTCATCAGCCACAGTTCCACCTGCATCGACCAGTAAATGACCCTGTGAGATAACCCCCCCAGTGAACATCTAATACAGTTGGGAGGTGTACCAGATATGTGAGTTGTGGTAGCTGCCAGGGTTGCCAGTACACACATTCAAGATGATTTCTTTGGCATTACATACAACTTGGCAATTAGTAGAGTGAAAGCCCTTTCTATTAATGTAGAGCCTTCCCTGTTCCCGGGGTGGTGCCTTAATTTCTACATGTGTGCAATCTATGGCACCCAGTACTTCAGGTTAGTGTGCTACAGGGTAGAACTCCTGCATATTTCTGGCCCTATCTCAGGAGTATGGGCAACATATATGTGGCCACTAGTATGTTGGAACATAGCATTTAAGAACTGATGCAGGATCCTGGATCTGATGCCTGTAACACCCCTAGTATGTCCCTTGCTGGTCTCTGAAACATACCTGTAGCTAAGATTCTAAGTGCTACACAGATTTTTTTCTCCACTGGGATGGGGTCCCCTCGGTTTGCCCTGGTAATGAGTTGAGAATGACAGAGGTTGCAGAGTTCCTGTAGTGTGTCTCTCTCAACCCTCTAGCACTCTACAATTTCCACATCATGTAGGTTGTGATAAGTTACCTGGGGTCTGAAAATCTTCTCCTTCTTGGTCTTAGTCTATAAGCAGCAGCATAGACTTCAACCTGTTGCACATACACATGAATTAAAGCAACAGCAGCCCCTAATGTTTCTGTGTAGACTCCTTTCTGAGGCTGTATTCCAATAGGTTTTGGAATTTTCAGGAAAAGCCAGCACTGATTCTACAGAGATGCTTTATAGCTTGTTGAACAGCTCCTCCATCTTGAATTGGTTGATTAATGCAGTAATTTGCATGCTACAGTGTTTACCTTGTTTGCTCAGCTGTGCACAGCTCTATTCACCATGTAGAGCCCATTACTGAATCCAAAATGGAGTGCTACTATGTGCCCATCACAGAGTGATGCACACACAGTGTAAATGGACTATGTAGGCTTTAATGAGTCTGGCTGCTAGTCTTTATATTTATAAATCTCAGACATTGCCAAAATATGATACAGATATTTTTCATCCCTTGCGTAACCTGTTAAAAACAACCTGTGAGACCTGAAAGGTATCTTTAAGGACATTTTTTGAGGTTCTCGACAATTATCCTGTATTGGCCTTTATTTGACTTGATTTTACACTTATTAGGTGCAGTTTCATCTTTCATCATTGGGTTCATAGGTTGGCACTAGGCTATCGGCACTAGGGCCTATACAAGCCTAGCCATAACAATTCCCTGGCTATTTCTTCCCACACTGCATTCCACAGACAAAACTCTTTATGTTGTTCATTTCCTGTATTTTTTAGTTTCCCTGCCAGGTAAAGCCATTAAATATTATTGGTATCCATTTGTCTACTCATTACAGTAAAAAGCTTAAAGTACACTTTAGTTCCACTTTTCTTGATGATACTCTGGAGTGAGTGAGGAAGTGCATCTACAAGCTACAATCAGTAGAAATTCACCACAACTTAAAGTTCTGAAAGAATATTTCTCTATATAGTTTATTTCACAAGTTTTGTGATACCCTGCCTTTAAGCCTCTCTATTGCAAAGCTTTCCCACCATCTGTGTAGAACACCCACATGCAATGGGTGCCTGCTAAAAATCTGAGGAGCATAATTGCTATCCTCAGAAAAGCAAGAACTTAAATGGAAAGAGATAAAATATAACCTAATTCAAGATTGCCTTAGTTAGGCGTGGCCAAGGATGAACACAGGATAGCGGCAGATTTCTTCAGCTCCACCAATTTCATTACACTGACAGGAATTAATTACTTAAAAAATTAATTTTTGAAGTAATTTTCTTTCTAAATATGTTTGTTTTATATAGTTCTTGAACTATATCTAAAAAAGAAAGGAAATCTTAACAATATTCCTGTCAGAAATCACTGTGGAAATTTTCCTGTCAGTTTATCAGTCTGAAATGAGTTCCAGTAAGACAAATTCTCAAGACTCCAGCATCAAGAAAGAACTTCAGTCTCTGATAATTATAATCCAGCAACTTACTGATAAAATGGATACTAAAATAGACACCTTCATAGAAAAAAACTACAAAACAAATAGACCTGTTACATACAGACCTGCAACAACAGAAGAACCAGATGACAGGCAAAGAAGAAGCTGTGAATGACATGGAAAATAGAATCCAAGAAGAGGAAATCAACATTGAGTTTCTGCTGAAACAAAATACACATTTACAAACAAAGCTGGATGACCTGGAAACTAGATCTAGGCGCAATAACATTAGGATTTTTGGACTGCCAGAAAATATTGAAGGTAACAATATTACTTCTTTTTTAACAACTTGGCTCTCTAAAACTTTAGACTTACCAGAAGCATTCTCTTTTGGTATCGAAAGAGCACATAGATCTATAGCTAATACTAACTCTAACAAAAAATATCCTAGATCAGTTATAGTTAGATTTCTATCATCTTTTGATAAAGAGATGGTTCTTAAATCTGCTTGGGCTAAAGCTCCTGTTAAGATTAATGAAACAACTGTGCGTTTTGACAATGACTATTCTTCCATGGTAATAGCTAAAAGAAAAGTTTTTCTGCCACTAATAAGGGAGCTTAAAAAAGCACAGTTTAAAACATACCTTCTGTTTCCTGCCAAGCTTAAAATCTTCCTTCCTGATGGTCCTAAGGTTTTCAAGATTTAGACTCTGCTTTACTGTTTGTCAAAGAAAAAGGATTTTGGATAAAATAGAAGAAATGGAATGGGCTAGTTCTTCATTAAAGAGATTGGCAACTGAAGCTTCGTGGAAGACTTCAGAGAAGAAGAAGAGACTAAAAACAAATGATTTGTTATATGTTTTTCTCTCTCATCATTTTAGTTCATTATTAATCTTTTTGAATATAGTTCCTGCATTTCCAGAAAGCCACAAATATTTTGGAAAAGATTTAATCAAAGTTATTCTCTATGTGCAAAGAAATGTTTTGTTTCATAACCAGTCAAAATACCTGAAGATTTAATGGCAAGCTGTGATTCAATTTGTTTCTCTTTCTGAAAAGAAGTAAGGTTAGTAATTTGATACATTTTTTATCTTTACCTTTTTTCCTTCTCCTTTTATTATTTTCTTTGTTTAAACAATGACATTCTATTTAGATTATGTAGTGGGTAAAGGGTGGGGAGGGCAGGAGAGAACAGTAATGAAAATATCATTAATAGAATAATAACATATTTATTCCTTGTAAAAGTTTTATAAGTTCTTCAAATGCTATTTCTAATTATACTTTCTTGATTATACTGCTTATGCCTGTTTGTAAATAATCTGTTATGCTTTAACTAATAATAATCAGAACTAAATAAGAGTAAATAATATGTTTTATTTTTAACTCTATTAATATAAACAGTAAGTAACATTCCATTGTATATACTTCTTACAGCTTTCTCTTACATTTTTTTATTTCTGCCTCACTCCCTTTTATTTTCTACTCTCTTTTTCTTTTCTTTTTTTTTTTGCTTTTGATTGTGTGGGCACAGTGAATAATAGGATTTGTATGAAAATTGAGTTGGGAGAAGAATGTTGAGTTTTATTGCTTGTTGGTAATTTTGGGCTTAATTTCACTTACATAGAGGCTGTAATGATCTGTGGAATACATTGTGAAGGTTTTCTCATGTTTAGATGCATTTACACTGCTAAATGAATGTTTGTCACTAGTTTTTAATAAGTTTCCCGCCAAAATGTTAAGAGAGACAACCTGAGATGTGGGCTGTCTCATGCACAGTGTTCATGAGTTACTTCAGAAGCTTCAGCTCACAGAATTCTCACAGAGAAACTGAAAGCAGTTAGTATAACCTTTGACATAGTTATCACACTGACACACCACAGATTCAGGAAAATACTCTATTCATAAAATATGTCAGTTATAATGTTTTGTTTCATAACCAGTCAAAATATCTGAAGATTTAATGGCAAGCTGTGATTCAATTTGTTTCTCTTTCTGAAAAGAAGTAAGAGGCTGTAATGGTCTGTGGAATACATTGTGAAGGTTTTGTCATGTTTACATGCATTTACACTACTAAATGAATGTCTGTCACTAGTTTTTAATAAGTTTCCCACCAAAATGTTAAGAGAGACAATCTGAGATGTGGGCTGTCTCATGCACAGTGTCCATGAACTACTTCAAAAGCTTCAACTCACAGAATTCTCACAGAGAAACTGAAAGCAGTTAGTATAACCTTTGACATAGTTATCACACTGACACACCACAGATTCAGGAAAATACTCTATTCATAAAATATGCCAGTTATAATGAGTCTAAATGATGTAGTTTCTTGTAGTAAGTAAATGTCTTATTTTAGAAGGCATAGAAAATGAAACATTTATTTAAATGTTTTTGAAAATCTACTTAACAGCAGCATAATAATCTGTGTTAAAAATGTGTGTTCTAAACATATACTTTACTATAACTCATTTAATTCATCTGATTGACAAGCATAAATAATCGTATAACTCTATTCTGGAAGAAATGTCATGTAATATATTTTAAAGCAGTAGGTTAGCATGATTGTAAAATCTGGTTACTAAAATGTGTTTGCTGTGCATTATTTTGTATAAAGCAGACATATTTATTCTAGGGACAGCAAGTAGGATAGTGCTCAACAAAGACACAACTCAGTGAGATCAGATATATATATATATGTGTGTGTGTGTGTGTGTGTGTGTGTGTGTGTGTGTGTGTGTGTGTGTGTGTATGTATGTGTATGTGTGTGTGTGAGTGTGATGGCTTTTTTTTATATAATAATGCAAGTGTTTCTGAGAATCTGCATAACTATCCAATATGATTTATAATAATTTCTATGAATACAATATTTTACTCTATTGACAAAATGAATGTTTGCCACAAGTTTTAATAAGTTTCCACCAAAATGTTAAGGGAGACAATCTGGGATGTGGGCTGTCTCATGCACAGTGTCCATGAACTACTTCAAAAGCTTCAACTCACAGAATTCTCACAGAGAAACTGAAAGCAGTTAGTATAACCTCTGACCTAGTTATCATACTGACACACCACAGATTCAGGAAAAATACTCTATTCATAAAATGTCAGTTATAATGAGTTTAAATGATGTAGTTTCTTGTAGTAAGTAAATGTCTTATTTTAGAAGGCATAGAAAATGAAACATTTATTTAAATGCTTTTGAAAATCTACTTAACAGCAGCATAATAATCTGTGTTAAAAACTTCTGTTCCAAACATATACTTTATTATAATTCATTTAATTCATCTGATTGACAAGCATAAACAATTTTATAATTCTATTCTGGAAGAAATGTCATGTGATATATTTTAAAGCAGTAGGTTAGCATGATTGTAAAATCTGGTTACTAAAATGTGTTTGCTGTGCATTATTTTCTATAAAGCAGACAGATTTATTCTAGGGACAGCAAGTAGGATAGTGCTCAACAAGGACATAACTCAGTGAGATCAGATATATATATATATATATATATATATATATATATATATATATATATATATATATATATATATGTGTGTGTGTGTGTGTGTGTGTGTGTGTGTATGTGTGTGTGTGTCTGTGTGTATGTGTGTTGGCTTTTTTTTAATAATGCAAGTGTTTCTGAGAATTTGCATAACTATGCAATATGATTTATAATAATTTTTATGAATACAATATTTTACTCTATTGACAATAATGAGTTTAAGTAAATGCTCATATACAAACAATTCAAGATTTTTTTTTTGGAAGCTGTTAATAGTATTCACATGACAGAAAATAGATGCATCTTAATATATGTAATGTCTGAATCATATTAGCCAAAGTTTTTGATTTAAATGAATGTTAGAACCTAATTTTCTCTCCTCTTGATTTCTAACATCAAGATTATTTGAATGCTATTTGAATACAAGTGTTATATATTACATAGATCTATATAGTAGTATGAACAGTTTAAAAAAAAAAAAAAAGTTTATTTTAGTTTATATGATGCTGTTTTACCAAATGTGTAGTTTTGTCTTGATAGATAATTGAATTGAAAACTGTTAACTTCAGTTAAATATAACTAGTATTAAATTGATAAGGTGGTAGCTGAGGTACTGCTGCTTAGGGTAGGGGGTTAACTTGAGTAGTAAATACTACTCTAAGTTGGAGTTTTCAACTCAGGCTGGATGCAAGGTTTAATCCTTACATTATTTTCACTTGTTCATTGTTATATGTATATAGTTTTGACATCCACAATATATTTTGTACACTCATTGTCACTACAAACAAAATTGAATCCTATACAAAATCCCATAAGAGATTTAATAAATACAGCTATATTTAAAGGTACACCTAAAAGAGGAGATGTAACATTATTTATCTTGTTATTTGTTATTTCGATCATAAGATTCTTGAGTTTTAAAAATGCCAAATGACATCTTTAAAAGGAATTTCTTTAAACATTAATGGATTGAATAATCCGTGTAAAAGGGCAAGCCTAATAAGATACATTAATTTACACAAGGCCAATCTAGTCTTCCTGCAAGAAACCCATCTCTTGAAAAAGATATTGATAAACTAGCCACTAATAAGTATACAGTATTGGTTAGTTCAGAGCACACTCAGAAAAAAAGAGAAGTGGCTATTTTATGGAATAAAAGTATGCCCATTCCTAAAACCATTAAGTCTTTTCAGGATGACAAAGGAATGTTTTGTATGGTTACAATACAAATTAATGGGAAGACTTACACTTTAATTAATGTATATTGGATACCTGGAATTGGTATTAATACAGTGAAACATCATATTGATAAGATCATATCATTCTCTATAGGGATATTATTTTAGCTGGTGATTTTAATTGTATACTACATGAAAGTGATACTACCACTATAAGGAAAAGAAGAATTACATCTAATGCAAAACATTTAAATGATTTTGCTAATTCTTATCATTTGAATGATATTAATAATCAGATAGATTCAAAATCATTACCATACACCTTTTTCTAACAGATACAAAACGTATTCAAAAATAGATAGGGTCTTTATTTCTAACCAGATGGTAACAGATTTAATTAATTCCAAAATCATTTCATGTCCTATATCTGATCATAACTCAATTGTTTTTGAATTCATGATAAAAAATACTCATAATGTTCAGATCAAAGGATACCAGCATACTTAACTCAGCTAAAAGACTATAAAGAATATATACTTTCAGAAGTACAACATTTTCTAGACATAAATAATACTCCTGAAGTCTCCATTGTCTATGTTTGGGATGCCTTAAAATCATATCTATATGGACAAAGTATCAGATGGTATAATAATAAAAGGAAATCGTGGGATAAGGAATTGTTAGATATTCAAAGTAAATTAGACTCTTATAAACATAATAATAAAGAAAATATTATGGACAAGAAAGTTATTGAAGAAATAAACAAACTAAATGAGAAATACAAAGAAATTTTAACTCATAAAGTTAAAATAACTTTAGAGAAATACAAGTTTTTGTCTTATTCAATAAGCCCCAAATACTTACATAGACTTAAAAATAAAACAAAAGATTGAATAAACAAAACCATATCAAAGAAATCTTTTCTCTAAGGAAAAAGAAGAATGTTTCTAGTATACCAGAAATACTGGATGAATTTAGAAATCACTTTCACAAGATTAACCATAACAACATTAACATGGAACCTAAAGATAAAATAAAGGAGTTTATAACCACAAACATGAATAAAAAGCTTAATAAACAACAGATTAAACTATTGGACAAGAGTATTTCATATACAGAAGTTATTACACAAATAAATAAGCTTAAATCAAACAAAGCACCGGGTAATGATGGTATTATACCAGAGATATATAAAATCCTTTCTAAAACTACATATTCATTAATACATAAGGTTTTTATTTTGGCCCAAACTGAGTTAATAACCCCCCCATCTTGGCAATATACATTTATTTCACCAATTTTAAAACCTAATAAAGATCCAACTAGATGTTCTTCATATCGACCCATCTCATTACGTAATGTTGATTATAAAATGTTTATGAGTATTTTTGCTGATAGATTGAAGACAATCATCCCCAGCATTATAGATATAGATCAGACGGGCTTCATTGTAAATAGAAATACTTTTGATAATATAAGAAGAACTTTAACATTAATTGATTTTGCAAATAGGAAAAAGAAAGATTTAACACTTATTAGTCTTGATATAGGTTCAGCATTTGATTCAGTAAGTTGGGACTATCTGTTTACCTTACTGAAATGCACAAACTTCTCTGATGCTTTTGTAAATTTAATTGAGCATTTATACAAAGGAACGCTGGCTTATATTAAGGTAGGAACATATGTTTAAAAAAAAATACCCATTCTTAAAGGTACAAAGCAAGGATGTCCACTTTCTCCACTATTATTCACTTTAGTAATGGAGCCTTAGGCTAATTTGATTAGAAACAGTACTGACATAGAGGGTTTTGAAATAGACGAAAATACAACATCAAAAATTCAACTTTTTGCAGATGATGTTCTAATTACATCAGCAGGATCTAATTCTTCTATGCAGTCTTTATTTGATAAAATGATGAATTTTAAAAGTATTTCTGGTTTAATATTCAATGAAGAAAAAAATAAAATACTACCTATATATACACGAAAAAATATTCTCATTAGTGATTTTACTAAATATGTACCCAATTCAGGTCAGATAACTTATTTAGGTATAATACTATCTAAAGATATTAAATCTATTATATATAATAACTATAATACCTGTTTTCTTAATATACAAAATATTTTTAATACCTGGAATAATATGTTTTTACTATGGAGGAGAGACTTACAATTATTAAAATGATAATATTCCCCAAGATTTTATACTTAATACAATCAATAATACTTTCACCTACAAAAATAATTATCAAGAAACTGAATACACTAATGTTAAATTTCTTATGGGCACCTAATAGACCTAGGATTGCATTAAAGAAACATACTAATAGCTGGTCTCAAGGGGGTATTTCTTTTCCAGACTTTAATTTATATATTATCTCTTCTATTATAAAAGTTATTACTTTATTAATTGATCAGTCATACATCGCAAAATGGAAAGATTATTGGGAGCTAATTAGTATGCACTTCATGAAAATCTCCTTAACACATAAAAATATGATTGTAAATAACTCCATGTTGTGGTTGCTAAAGGAATTTTGTACTTCACCTATTACACCTAAACATATGGTTTGTTACCCATTAAATATTATTATTAGTTATCGTAACTTTATATTCATGCACCTAAGTATAGGGAATGGAATTTTATTGTATTCCCTATAATGTATACTCAGGGTATGCTTATGTCATCTACTTCTGAAGGAGCTCATTTAGCTATAGATAATGATCTAAAGTACTGGTATCAGCTGATATCTGATAATAAAGTTAAAAATCTAGATTTCTTAAAACAAGAATTTGATCTAAGAGAAACTTGCTGGTTGGAGGTTCAGATCTTTAGACAACATCTCATTGATAGAATAGATCTAATGTCTATAACAGTTAAAGAATCTGTTCCAAAACTGATTGATTACTTGATATTAAATTTACAGCATAAAGTTTCTGATAAAGGTAAACTTTCATATATACATAAAATTATCAGACAAGAAACTTTTTACAGTGTAGATTCATACTGGAATAATTTCACCTCTATTAATGGGGACCCACCAACTCAACAAGATAAACAATATATATTGGAATCTGCTTATACAACTACATCTTCCATTGTCTGGAGACTTTATACATGGAAATTTTTACATAGATCTTTTATACACCTTTGATGATGAATAAAATAAATAATAAAGATAATCTATGTAAGAGATGTAATGTAGAAATTAATGCTGACTGGGCTCATATGTTTTATGACTGTATGAAGTTGAAAGAATACTGGAAGTCAATTAATGAATTTTTGCAGGCTCTTTACAGATAATTTCATTATTTCTAAGTCTCTTATATTATTCAACACACCTGTACCTCAATGTGTTAAAAGATTAAGCTTCCCTTGTTATGGTCTATCCTAGCAGTGGCCAGGAAAATAATAACTAGAAATTGGATTTCAGATACACCTCCTTCATTCAATGAATTTAAAAATGTTATGAATATAATGTGCCATATAGAAATAAGCACAATTAGAATGAGAACAACTAGAAAAACATCATATTATATTGTATGGGATAATTTACAAAATTTGTTAAAAAAATTCTAATTTCAATAGCACGGTATTTTAGTTTAATTAATTGATCTGATTGTAGTGGATGTCTTTGTAAATACTTTAGTTGTTTTGTTGAATATCATAATAATACCTATTTTTAATTACTTGTATAAAATTGTTATGATATTTCTCTTATATGTTAAAACAATAAACCTATTTTGAAAAAAAAAGATTGCTGTAGTTGGAGTATTCCTCTCTTATCACATAGAAATATTAAATGAGGTTACTGTACAAGTATCATAGGTATGCTGATGCCTGTAATACCCTTATCATGGAAATAAAAGGGGTTAAACCCCACTAATTTAGAAGCATAATTGTGAGTTTCAAGTTTTGCTGTTTTTTTGTCTCTATCAGTCTTCATCTTTTGAAGTCAGATATTCACGAAGCTTGTGAAACCAATTTATCTAATTTTTCCAGCTGCATAATGGAATAAAAGATATTTATTTATTTATTTATTTACATTTGTTAACCAGGTAGTGTCCAAATGGGTAGAAAAAAATATTTGTTTTCTGTGGAGACCCAGGGAAAAAAACTCCACAAGATTACAAATTAGTAAAAGTACAATTATTTCAGAAAAAAATAAATTTTTACAAATCTAAACAAGGAATACAGGTCATAGAGGTTATGATAATATACAATGTTCATAAATACAATTAGAGAGATAGTGTGCAAGTAATGCAATAGATGCGCAGTAACAGAAAATGTCATGCTAGAGGTGAGCAGTAATAGGAAGAGAGACTAGCCAGGAGAAATACAGGGCCAAAGCCAGTTAGTATATAAATAATCTTTCAGGGTAGTTTTAAATGCAGACAGATTGGGATTTTTTTGGATGTGCTGAGGTAGATTGCTCCAGTCCTTGACAATTTTATAGGAGAAGAGGGAGTTGCCATGATAATCGTGAGAATGGGTTTCTTTTAACATTAGTTTGTTAGATGACCCAAGGAGCCTACAGTTAGAATTTGGTTGGACTAGGTTTGAAAGAGAAATGCAGTCTGTAGGGTTGTAAATGATTTTATGGACAAAGGAAAGTTGCTTCAGTATGAACAGGTTAGAAAGTTCTAGCTAAATGAGTAGTCGACGTGTTGTACAGTGTTTTTTTTAGGTTGATTAGTGCCAAACTTAGTTATATTGTTATAACAGGACTGTAGTTTATTAAGGTCAGTTTTGGATAGGTTGGTAAGGATTTGAGAGCACTAGAGGAGAGTGGATAGCAAGTGAGATGTTGCAGTGGCCAACCTAGTTTTCTAAGTAAGGTAAAGTTTAACCCTGTAGAGAGCACCAAGCTTGGAGTGGACTTATTTAATTGTAAGGCTGATATGTTTATCAAATTTTAGTGTATCATCTATAGTAACACCTAGGAGCTGGATCTGATTGGTGGGTTCACTAATTGTACCATTGGAAGAGTAAATGGAGAAGGGTGGAGTGCTGCGCTTGGATGATTTGTTAGAGAAGGTAATGAGTTTGGTCTTATTTGGGTTGAGGATAAGTTGGTGGCTATTTAGGTAATATTCAATGTCCTGGAAAGATGTATGCATATTTTGTTGAAGTTGTTGAGGGGAGTGGGCTGAGCAGATAAGAGAGGAATCATCAGCATATTGGATGATGGTGGCATGTTGGCTGGCAGTATTAAGGTTATTAGTAAATATGATAAAGAGGAGGGGCTCAAGTAAGGAGCCTTGGAGAATACACCAGAGTGCTAGTTTATACATATATATATATATATATATATATATATATATATATATATATATATATATATATATGTGTGTGTGTGTGTGTGTGTGTGTGTGTAATTGTACTCATCCTCCTCCGTCTATAGCCTAGTTTCTTCACTTACCACCTAACATTTCTCTCTCTCTATTCACTTTATGTTTACTTCCTTACTCTACACTCTGTCTGTCTATACCCTTCACTATTAGCAACCTTCCCATCAGTCCTATATCTCTAGTGCTTTCCTTCTCTCACCCTTACACACTTACACTAACACCATTGTTTCCTCCCCCCTGCTTGTCTTTTTCACCACTATTCCTCATATACCCTCTCTCTCCTGTAACTTAATGCTCCAAGTCTTTTAATGTACTTAAAGCTTAAACTTTCCACTATAATATGTTTGTTAAGCATTTAATATAATGTTTACCTACTCTACTGTGTCACCTGTACTTGAATTTCATACTAAACGTTTTTCCTGTGTGCTTTATATATCAAAATGTGCTAGTTTGTAATATGTTTATTATTGTGCTTTTACATTCTAATTGTATTTCTCATTGAGCTTTTCTCTCCATGCCTCCACTGAAAATGGGCTCTGCTTGGCCCAGTCAACTATTCCAGTAAGTGTGTGTGTGTGTGTGTGTGTGTGTGTGTGTGTGTGTGTGTGTGTGTGTGTGTGTGTGTGTGTGTGTGTGTGTGTGTGTGTGTGTGTGTGTGTGTGTGTGTGTGTGACTGCAGTCGCTTTGACTGAACATTCAAATAACTGACCATCAAGTGAAGGTGCACTTTTGGTTGAACATCTGAATGTTCAAATTTTGTTTAGAATAGGGTGCGCTGATTACCTTTTTGTGGAGGTTGTGTGGTCATGGAGTTAGTATATGTAAGCAGATGGGGGATGTGGGGGTGAAGCCCCCTCCCCGCAAATCATTTTGTTTGTTTATTTTTTTATGTGTGGTTTAGAATGTGTTTTGGTAGGAGTTAGTGACAATAGTTCTTTTGTTTTTTGGTATTTTAGAGTGTGTTTGTTTTTGTTGCATGATTCTATTTTTGTTATCATATTTTTAAGGATCATGTGTTAACTGTCTTAGTTACTATATATTTCACTTTTTGTTGTTGTTTTTGTTGTTGTTGTTCACTATTTGTGGTCAATCTTTTCAATGTTCAGTCATACCTGATATAATCATATAGAAATATAATACAATCATGCTGCCAGGTTTAAATGAGATACAGTAGTCATTGACCCCTTAATGAGCAATCACTAGTATATTATTCTGGGATATTACCTTAAAATTCCAAGAATATGGTATTTTAATAATTTCTTAAAGCTGATATATTTAAGTAGCAGGGGATGTAGGAGGTGTTGCCCTATTCCCAACATTAGGGAGTATGTGAGAGCTAGACCCCTGCAACAATGCTGTTACAGCTTTTGAGACTTTCACGTTTTTCCCTTTTCCTAGTCACCAAATGTGCTGTTTTGTGATTGCAGATGTGTCCATCTGTCCATCCGATAACTAACTTTCAGACATGCAGCAATGTATATATATATATATATATATATATATATATATATATATATATATATATGTATATGTATATACTTTTGCATAAAATGGTAATGTGACTTTACAGATGAATATATTTTTAATCAGATGATCCAGCTAACTTACTGATAACCATAAAACTGTATTCTGTATGATTTGCAGGTTATACTATAGGTTTAGGAGGTCCCATAACTGTTTGTATTTGCCTATAATATCTTTTCTAGCCACTAAGTCCTTTTCCTCATTTCGCTTACCATATTCCACCCATCACAATATCCTAGCTTAGAATCTCTGGCTAATGCTCATTAAGTCTTCATTTAATAGCTCACATCTGTGATAGACAGTTACACCAGTTACTCTATTACCTAGGACTAGACAGTGTGAAAGAATGAGATTTTCTATAAGAAAACAAGGCAAGAGTGGAATCTATCTCTAATTAAAATGGAGTCTAGGACCATGTGACTTAGAATGTTATTTAATCTCCTGACACAAACATATTCCCATGCTTCATTACCTCAGCTATACAGAAATAGAATTAATTACTGTATGCTTAAGGTTATGATAAGAAAGTACAAAGATGTAATGTCATTTATACTGTGTACTTTTACTATAAAAATAAGAGTACTTCCTTAGTTTGGGGAGACACAGATTTATTTTACTTGGTCTCCTATGATCATGTTCTTAAATAAAGATATTTCTTACTCAGCTGAGATCTGAGTTTTGTTTAGTTTCTTAACAACAACATCTAGTAGTATGAGAGTAAAATTTTGGTCAGATAGAGCTGGTGTCAGTTTATCAGTCTTATGATCTGTATTGCTGTGTAGGGGATGATTATAAAGCAGGCCTTCACTAAATATAAAACACCCAAGTTCCTGCTTCCCTGAATATACTCAACAGTCTCAAGCCAAACTTTTATCAGTTATACACATACCCCCGGATTTACAAAGCCCTGTGGAGCGTGCAGGATTAGTCTAAGAGCTGTTTTCAGAAATATGGCCGACGTGTGATCTGGGAACAAGCTCCCCGAACGTGCACGTGAGCTCTTAGGCTAATCTTGCACAGACTGAGCTCCTGTATGCAAATGACCCTAATTTGCAGGTGAAAACCATGCAAATGAGGGCAATATGTGAACCAGGAAGCCGGCAGCTGTCAATGAAGGACGAGTGCAGTGTGCTGAAATGTGCTCGGTTAGTAACCGAGTACATTTCTGCAAACTACAAAATAGAGCTTTGACAGCTCCAAATAAAGGCTGCATATCATTGATGAAGAATGCCAATGGCCAAATTGAAGGCCATTGGCATTGCAAAATGTGTAAAAAATAAAAAAAAAAAACACCTTTTATTTTTTGTTTTCGCTGATCTTGCCTGTTTAAGCATAGGGCAGCGGCGCGCAAAAAGGATCGGGTGGAAAATAATAAAATAAACCTAAAATAAGCATTCTAACCAAAAGCAGTATTCTGCCATGCAAGTCAATGGCAGGCATAAGGCAACCTGTCCAGTGAGTAATGGTTGCTAAGGAGGGAGGCTCAGTGTGGGACATGTAACTATGCATTAGCAGGCAATCCTATGCAAATGAGGGGAAGGATAGTGAATCCCAGATTTCCCCAGGGTGTGAGGCAGGCCCCAAGAGTGTAAGAGTATAAATAGCTGGGTGCAAGACTAGGATATATGACATTATGGGTGTGTGTGTCAGGCATATTGTAAGTGGATTGGAGCCCTGTGACTCAGGATTGCTCCTAGCTTAGCACAGCTAAGCTAGAGGTGTGTCCAAACCTGCCTAGCACTCTTTACAAAGTGTAAGCAGGTGTGCGCGCCATGCACCAGGTTTTACAGGAAGAAAAAGGAAGTTAAACCTGGAAATAGCAACTCTGTGAACATTTGAGCACACTGTTTGTGCGGCGCGCACACGGGCTTAAACAGGGAGGCAATGGGAAGGGAAAACAGCAGTAGGAAGGTAATCAAGGAGAACTAGCTTAGCTGACAGGTGAAATGTATCAGAAACAGCCAATTACACAGACAGCAGACCAGCCCAGCCCAGAACACTACAAAGCAAACACCTTCCCCTTTGTTTTTTCCACACTCTACACCACCGGTGTATACAAGCAGGGAAATTTTAACAAACAAACCTACAAATGAAAAGGGCTGCAGCAGGCAACATAAAACAACATGTGCAAGAGGCTGAGGGTGGTGAGGATGTGAATGCTGCCAAGCAACCCACAGTGAGGAGACGGAGCAGAGTGTACAGACCCAGGGTAACCTACCAGGGCCCACATGAACTGGAGACAGTGGAGCGCTATAGGGTGGCCAGAGCCCTCCTACAGCAAACTGTTGAGCTTTGCCAGCCACACCTGACACACCAAGCTGGCCGAGGGGAACACATCCTAGTGGATACCAAGGTATGTGTAGGCCTTGGCATACTAGCCACAGGTACCTCCCAAAGCACAACTGGGGATATCATGGGGATCTCACAGGCATCAGCATCCAGAGTATTCCACCAGTTCCTGGATGCCATGGCAGCACATGCCAGTGAGCACGTATATTTCCTCAACACATGTGAGGTTTTGACCAGCAATATGCGTTTCATCCACCAAATAACAGAATACCCTGGGGTAGTGGGCGCTATAGACTGCATACACATATGCATCAAAGCACCACCCGGTGAGCAGGGTAGGGCCTACATCAACCTCAGGGCCATCCCCTCCATCAACTGCCAGGTCGTATGTGATGCCCAGGGCATTATTATGAATGTGTGTGCTGGCTGCCCTGGAGGCAATGATGATTCACACAAATGGCATCTGACACAGCTGTACCACAGATTTGCCAATGTGGACATCCCCTACGGTCACCTAGTGGGGGATTCTGGGCACTCACTGGAGCAGTGGCCGATGACACCCATCAGAAATGCACACACACCTGAACAACAGCGCCATAATGAGGCACATGCATGGGCCAGACATATAATAGAGCATGTGTTTGGAATGCTCAGGTCACAGTTCCAGTGTCTAGACATATCCAGTGGACACTTGCAGTATTCACCAGCTACATGTACCCAAATTGTTATGGTATGTGCTATGCTACACAATATGATCCTGTGGAACCAGCTGCAGCAGGAACAGCATTGGGCAGGGCCACTCAGCCCCCCCCCCACCAATACCAAGGTGTGTACAAGCACAGAGTGACTCGGAGGAAGAATAACCTGAGGCTGCCCCAGTAGGCAGAAGGAGACTTGCCCAGTATGCCCTGGCCTTGGCAAAGAGGCAACACATAGCATATGCACTGACACAGTAGGGACCCAGGGAATGACACCTCTCTCTGACTCACACAGACAGTAAAAGGGATGCCAAACATGACACTACCTGTACTCAACCATGTATAGGGAGTGTACTATGTGCATCCAACATAGGCAGCCCTCCAGCACCATCCTCAAGTCTGGCACACCCTCAAGGTAAGTCAATCAACCTACCAATTGCCAAATGGCGTAGAATGTGTTGTTACCTGTAGCTATGGTATGGATGTGGGCATGCAAGAGAACTGGGTGGCCAAAAGTTATGGCAGTAGACAGTAGACACCCATAGTGGCACCATGACATCTGTAACACATACTGGAGTCACCATAGTAGCCAGTACTACACAGGGTGACAAAACCCACTTCAGGAAATGGGCTGAGTGACATGTGTGTCCATAAGACCCACACATGCCAATCAAGAAGGTGCACATACCCAACAACAGTTACAGCCAGCAGGACAGGTGTAGACAAACACAACAAAATGCTGTACTATGGCCTCTGAATGAGCCCTATGGGTAACCCCTCCCCCAGGCCTATACAGACAGACTACAGCACGCCAGGCAGTTGGATGTAAGTTGTGAAGGCTAGGAAGTCAGAAACTAATATGTAGGCAATTAAAGCTAAGATATGTAGTACACTGGTATGCCTCTAGCCAGCATGATAGGTAAGACTACAGACTGAAATGGAGTACATGACATACCAGTACAGTCCTAGCAAATGTGTACAAGTGTCAGGTGTGTCCCCCATCCTATGTACACTTATAGTAACAGTCAGGTGTGCCCCCCCACTTATGTGTAGAAATGTAGAAACAGTCAGATGCCCCCCCCCCGCTATGCAGAAATGTAGCAACAGTCAATACCAAATGACCGATGGATACCCTGCAGAGACAGCATGCTACCTGTCGGTGTACAACACAAAGGTCAGCACCAAAGTACAAACTACCTGGACTTGATCCGCATATGCAATACAGATGACCATAATGGGCATGCTCACACACAGAGGAATGAAGGCAATGTCAGTCAACAACATACTGAAAGGTCATACTGGGAATGCTCACACACTTAAACACATGAAGGCCAAGTCTGCAAACACCAGTGAACTAGACATATCTGGCAGTCGCAGTTCTTAGTGCAGACACATGTCAGTATGCACCACTCCTGCCTTTCACACACAGTGGATAGGAATACAGACACATATGCAAGGACAACAAACTATAATAAACCAAAGGTAGACAGACATAGAGGTGTGGAAGAGGGTGACCATGACAAGGAGCCAACTGGGCCTGTCCCACCCAGCACACAGCCAAAGGGCCCAAATACATGAGGTGCAGATGTCACTCACTGCAGATACTAGCCACCAGTATCTGTCAGCATGACAGACTATGTGGTGCACGTGCTAGCTGTGCAACATGACTGTACAAGGAAGTAGTCATCTAGTAACTGTATACACGTACCTGTAACATATGACTCCGTGTGTGCCCGCATGTGGCATGTCAAACCCTACATGAATGGGTTATGGCCCATGCACACACCACCCTCCCCATAGCAGTATTATGACAAGACTGCTGAGGTCATCCAATGTGTAATACACCTTTGGGAGAGCTGCAGCTCAGTAATCTCCATGGTGCGTCCCATAACTGTGTACTGCTGTAGTGATAAACTAGTTAGGTAGTAGTTCTCATCCCAGAGTTGGCAATTGTGTAGGTGTGTGTGTGTGTGTGTGTGTGTGTGTGTGTGTGTGTGTGTGTGTGTGTGTGTGTGTGTGAGTGTCTGTCTGTCTGTCCCTGACTGTGGAGAGAGAAATGCTTTTTAGGTTACTCACACTCCGTACAATTCATATACTCAACTTTGGCAAGGCTGCTGATGTCAGTCACCTCGAAATACACCTCTGGGAAACTCATAGCCAGTAATCTCTGTAGTGCGTCCTGTAACTGTGTACTGCTGTAGTTAGGTAGGTGTTCTAACCCTAGACCTGGCAAGTGTGTGTGTGTGTGTGTGTGTGTGTGTGTGTGTGTGTGTGTGTGTGTGTGTGTGTGTCTGACTGAGTAGAGAGCGATGCTTTTTAGGCTACTCACAGTCCGTACAATTCATATGCTCAACTTTGGCAAGGCTGCTGATGTCACTCACCTAGACATACACCTCTGGGAAGGGTGTAGCCCTGTGATCTCTGTAGCGTGTCCTGTAACTGTGTGCTGCTGTGGTGTGATAATGTAGTTAGGTAGATGTTCCAACCCCAGATATGGGAAGTGTGTGTGTGTGTGTGTGTGTGTGTGTGTGTGTGTGTGTGTGTGTGTGTGTGTGTGTGTGTGTGTGTGTGTGTGTGTGTGAATCTGTGTGTCCATGTGTCTCCATCTGTCTTTGACTGAATAGAGAACAATGCTTTTTTAGGGTACTCACACTCCTTAGAATTCATATACTCAACTTTGCCAAGGCTGCTGATGTCACCCACCTAGAAATACACCTCTGGGAAAGCTGTAGCTCAGTAATCTCTGTAGTGCATCCTATAACTGCGTACTGCTGTAGTGTGATCTAGAAATGTGGTAGGGTTCCATCTCCACCCATGGCAGTTCTGGATGTTTTGTGTGTGTTACAATGTCTGTGTATGGAGCAATGCATTATTGGCTACTCACTCACAATACATTTCAAATGCCCTACTTTGGCAATCCTGCTGCTCTCATTCATTTGAAATGCAACTTTGTGGAAAATGGTCTGTAGTAACTCCTGTGATGCGACCTATAACTGCTTCATGCTGTAGTGTGATCTAGGCCTTGATCAGGGGTTCAATACCTACACATGTCGGTTGTGGATGTTTTGTGTGTGTCTCACTGTCTGTGTAGGGAGCAATGCATTTTAGGCTAGTCACTTGCAATACAGTTGTAATGCCCTTCCTTGGTAATCCTGCTGATGTCATTCATTGTGAAATGCACCTTTGAGGAAAGATTTCTGTAGTAGTCCCTGCAGTGTGTCCTATAACAGCTCGTTGTTGTAGTGTGCTATAGACCTCAGTCAGAGGTTCTATACCTGCACGTGGATGTTTGGTGTGTGTCTCACTGTCTGTGTAGGGAGCAGTGCATTTTAGGCTAGTCACTCACAGTACAGTTGAAATGGCCTTCTTTGGTAATTCTGCTGATGTCATTTAATATGAAATGCACCTTTGTGAAAAAAACACTTCAGTAATGTCAGTGGTATGTACTATAACTGCATAGTGCTGTAGTGTAATAAACTAGTTAAGTAGGGGTTCAACTCCCAGACATGACAGGTGTGTGTGTGTTGGTAACTCATATCTGGTGCAGAGGTGGGTGTGAGTGTGTGACACCTGTGGAGGGGGTTTTGCTTATTTCTTTTATGATGGCCCTACTATTTATCACAATGTCAGCCATACAGGGATAACAGATGTAAATTAGCTGAGAGGCTGGGGTGCAAAGCCATACCCATACATGTAACATCAAGGCCAGCCATGTGTTTGGCTGTGGGGGGGATGCCTATTCGTACAAGACTTATAGTGTGTGGGGCCTCTCAACCCCATTAACGGTGCATGTGGACATATGTATATTTGTTAATCTGCCATTGCTATCTACATATATATGCCTATATATACCTATATAGATTTATATATCTGTTAAGATATATATATATATAACTATGTCCATATATACCTACATAGATATATATCTGTGTACACATATGTAACATGCTGTGTATATGTAGACATATAGGTGTAGACACATATATGTGTCGATTTAGGCATATGCATGTATATATGTGCATATATATTGATATATATGTATATAGTTTTAGAAATGTATATATATATATATATATATATATATATATATATATATATATATATATATAGATAGATAGCTACATATCTAGATGTGTTGTATCTGTTTAGATATTAATATATTTACACACATATACATCTAGATGTTGGTATACATTCTCTGTACTGTTGCATGACTGGAATGGATGATATGTTTCTGAAAACATCAAATCTCTTTCTATCTGTCATGGCTTAGTGGTAAATTACTTTGTCTATGGTATGCAGGGTCCTTGGTTTGAGCCTTGCAAGAGCTGTTTATTTTGTTGCTGGGCAGAACATGGCCCGTTGGATACACAGTGATTAAGGCACTTTAAAGCAGTTGTAAGCAGTTTTGCGTGGGTTTGTGCAGAGGTAAGCAATGCCTACACAGGTTAAGCAATTCAGCAGCTGAGTATAAGAAAGTGTAACCAGACTTTAGCAGTGCTTATCGCTGCGCAAACCCATGTACAACTGCTTTAAAGTGCCTCAATCACTCTGTATCCATCAGCCCTTGTTCTGCCTAGCAACAAAATGAACAACCTCTGCTAGGCTCAAACCCAGGACCATGCACACCATATCCAATGTGACTTACCTCTAGGCCATCTCAGATATACAGAGCTTCCTCTATTCATAAACATATCATCCAGCCCAGTCATTCAACAGTACAGAGAATGTATTCCAACATGTAGATGTATGTGTGTGTGAAAATATATTAAAGTCTAAACAGATACAACATATATATATATATATATATATATATATATATATATATATATATATATATATATATATATATATATATATATATATATATATATATATATATATATATATATATATATATACACATATATGTAAGCAGATATTTATATCTAAATAGATATATATGGACATACATTTATAGATAGTGGTTGCCAGGCACAAACAACATACATCATGCACAAATAGGTATCCCCTCCCCACAGCCAAACACGTCTGCCCTGCAATACACTACCAACTGTTGCAGATCCCATAACCAGGACCTTACATGGCAAAGGCACAAGATGTTAACAGTACTCCATCCCACCTGTATGATGTCAGGCTGGTATCAGTAACATATCATGCAGAACAGTCAGGCTCATAATGACTCCCATTATGCAGTCATCTGTTACCTTTTTAGCCAGAGTCCCATACTGTTGGCCTGCACTTCAGAGATGTAGATGCCAGACAACAGTGGTCCAGGACTGAACCCTGAGGTACTCCACTTGTCACTTGTCTGGGGATGGATTTGGAGTCAGTTACACCTACAGTTTGGGTTCTGTCAGTAAGCCATGTGGCAAACCATCGAGTGGCATAGGGATGTATGGCCGGATTAGTATGTTAATCTATGTTTCCAGACTGTGGAGTGGGATAACTGCAGCTGTGCACCACTCAGTGGGCAGCAGGCCTGATGCGAGGCTATGATTACACATGACTGTTAGGTGAGGGGGATTACACATGACAGTTAGGTGAGTTGCCATTTCATTTTGTAGTTCATGTAGTACACAGCCCAGGATGTCAACTGGTCCCATGGATGCTGTATTCTACCCTACCAGTGATTATTACGTTATACCTACTAACTATATACGAGAACCAGACATACTCAGGTTTTCATTATCCAAAGTGCCAAACAACTACCCCCACAACTCTGATCAATATCAATCACCCCACTCGACACCTAATCAACAAAACAACGTTTACTAATTACCACCACTCATATAGACCAAACATAATCTACCCCAAATCCAATAACATAGAAAAATTATTAAAAAAACTTATGAAACTAATAGAGTATCTTAGAAAAAACATTAATAAAGATGGAGACATACACCCAAATCCAGGCCCCCCAGTAAAGGACCCTTCAAACAATACAGCCTTAATTCCGAGACCTCCAGACTCCCTTCTTATATGCCACCTGAATATCAGAAGCCTAAACAATAAAATTCATAACCTACATGCTCTCTTAGCAACCTACCTCCCTGACATTATGTGCCTCACAGAAACCTGGCTCAAACCAGAGACCAAAGACAATGAAATCCTGCCACCTGGCTATAACATATATAGGACTGGCCGCCTCAAAAAAAGAGGTGGTGGTACTGCTGTGCTCTTTAAAAGCACACTCAATGTTATACCAAACCCCACTCAACCACCCCAAATGCCCAACGTAGAGTTAACAGCCCTAAAACTACAACTAAACAAAGAAAAAAGTATTAACCTTATTGTGATCTATATCCCCCCTGGGAAAAACTCAGACACTCTTGAAAACACTCTAAGTTGGCTGACCAATAACTTCCCACAAGAAACCATAATCTTGGGAGATGTCAACATCGACTGGAATCTATGTGTGCCAGAGTCTGACCCAACCAATATTAATCTCCATGGTTTTTCACAAATTATAACCACCCCCACCAGAATAGGCAGCAACAAACAAAAAGAAAGCATCCTAGACTGGATACTCACCAACCATAAACCCGAAATGTACAAATCTGGGACCATTCCAAATGAGCTCAGCGATCACCTCATCACTTATATGGTAAAATGTAAAATAGGCAGCTCCAAACTCCCTGTCCTCAGGACTGTTAGGAGCACTAAACATTTTGACCTCACTAGTTTCCGAAACGAGCTGCAGTCCTATAACTGGTCAATCCTTAAACACCTCCCACTAGAAGAGGCAGTAATAAATTTTAACTCCACATTTCTAAACATACTTGATTCACATGCCCCCAAACGCTCAATCAAAACAAAAGCTCGAATAGCACCATGGCTATCAAAAGACTCTATATCCAAAATTAAATCCAGAAATAAAGCATGGAATAAATGGCGTGCTACCAAGTCACCCCTAGACCGTTACAACTTCCAACAACTAAGAAATGAAACAAAAAAACATATCTCAACTGACAAAAAGAACTACTATCTCCAACTACAACATAAAAACCAAAACAACCCCCAAAAGTTTTGGGCAGGAATAAATAAACTACTCCATCCGGGTAGGTCCTCCACACCTACACCAGCAGACCTAACTATGAAAAACCCAGAAGAAGTCGCTACATCCTTTAACACCTTTTTCATCGATGTTATCAAATCCTTAGCCAACCAACAATCTGCCCCCCACTCCCCAACCACAAGTCCCACCCTGAAGACCACGCCATTATTCAATCTACAACCTGTCCCTACTGCATACATTCGATCCTTACTAAATAAATTAAAGCCAACCACCCTCGCCGCAGACCTACTTCCAGCTGACTTTCTACAAAAAGCTGCAGATATCATAGCCTATCCCATCTCAATCTTAATTAATCGCACCATAATTGAATCCAAAATCCCCTCCATATGGAAAATCTCCCATGTCATTCCTCTCCATAAAGGCAGCCCATCCACTGACCTTTCAAATTACAGGCCAATAGCCATTCTGTCACCACTGGCAAAAATAATGGAAAAATGTATTCACAAACAACTCATCCAGCACCTAACTCAGAACAATCTGCTAACCAACTCTCAACACGGCTTCAGGCCCAAACACAGTACTACTACTGCTCTCCTCTCATTCACAAACACTATTAATCTTAACCGAATGACAAAAGATATCTTCAGCTCTCTTCTTGGACCTATCAAAAGCTTTTGACATGGTCAACCACAAACTCATGCATGAAACCCTTAAAACTCTCTACCTAGATAACAAAACCCTTGACTGGTTTCATGCGTATCTTTCTGATAGGCAACAAGCTGTGCTCTGGCATAATAAGCTCTCAGACCTCCTACCTAACACCATAGGAGTCCCCCAAGGTTCCATACTTGGCCCTCTCCTATTTTCCATCTTTATTAATGATCTTAACAAAGTCATTCCAGAGTCCACATGTATTCAATATGCGGATGACTCGACATTAATTTGCTCAGATATATCCCCAATTACTCAAGACTGTTTCACTGCAGTTGAGAAATGGCTATCTGAACGCCAACTTATCCTTAACCCAAAAAAAACTAAAATGCTCCTCTTCCATCCTACCCATAAAACACCAACCTTTCCCTTTTGTATTCAATCCAACAATGGAACCATCATCTCCCCCGACCCCCACACCAAGCTACTAGGAGTTACCATCGACAACAAACTCAGATTTGATGTACACATCAGCCAGACTATTGAGACTGTTAATAAGAAACTGGGGTCCCTCTATAGAATAAAACCCTTTCTGACTCCCATGGCAAAAGTTGCTATTGCTCGCACCCACCTCCTATCCACCCTCTTGTATGCCTCCCCTATACTTACAAACCCCAACAAATCGGATCTGTCTAAACTCTCTTGCTGTTATAATCATATTGCCAGATTTGTAACTGGCTTACCCTACAAAACCCATCACTGTACTAATCTTCAGAACCTAGGCTGGATAGAACTACCAAACCTAATCCTACAGCAGCAACTTATAGTTGCTTACAAAATACTCTCTCAACCGGACAACATCCCTGGTCTGAGTAGATTAATCACCCCTTACACAAATCTAAATAGACTTAGATCATCACACAGATTACTTGCACAGATGCTCAAATCCTGTAACTCAGGAGGTGACTCTCTGTTTTCCAACACAGTGGGTAAAATATGGAATTCTCTTCCACCTAGTCTCACCAATTCCACCTCCCTAAATACATTCAAGAAAGGCCTCTCCCACCACCTCAAATCCCACTGGCTTTGCCAATGTTCTAATCCAGCCTAATCCATTTTTTCCCCGTCCATTTCCTCAGTAATGTTATTTTCTACATAAGCATTAAGCCAACTACTCTCTACCTGAAACTAACAACATGAAGGTCTTGTTTCTTTTTTACAATTGTTATTGTACATACTAGTGAATTTTTTTCCCATCTGTGTATTAAATGTATAATCAACAACTGTATGTTATCTGTCATATATTGTTGTAATCTACTTTGTCCTATTGGAGCTTTTCTCCCCGGGCCTCCGCTGAAAATGGACATGTGTCCAGTCAGACTATCCCGGTCAACAAATGTAAAATAAATAAATAAAATAAAATTCTTAGCTGCGGGTAGTGTGGTTTCTGCCTGTGTGGCAATGATTACTGGGCAATGGAACTCATTTTGTATTAACATGGGCCCTTTTGGGGGTGAGAGGGGGTGAATGTGGCGCTAAATCAATCTGCCAGGATATTGGGACATTCCGTGGTAGCAGTCTATGTAATGCCATTCTGTTGCAGCTCAAAGCACTTCTGAGCATTGCCAGTTATAATTTGGACATAACTATAGAATGCTATGTGGTTGTCTGTGGAATCTGTGGCATTTTTAATTACATAACCAGCTTTGGAGGATTCCATGAGGGATCTCAACATCTTACTGGGGCTGGTAAGGGAGTTATTTGCATCCTTGGATTATCCTTTTTTCTTCAACAGTGTCTACTGTCTGTTGTATACTCTATTAATGGTAGGAGACCACCAGACTGGCTTGCTTATTTGGTAGGTGAGCGTTGTGGTTTTTTGTGGGATGTCAGGAATCATGCACAAGTGGCTGTGCTCATACAGTGCCTTAGTGCAGGATTCATCAGTTGAACTGTCAGCTCCTGTCTCCATGGGTGTCACAAACATTGTAATTTCTGCCTTGAGTAGCATGAAGTTGGCCTTGGAGAGGTCTTTTATGGACAACTGTATATACATTCCTTTCACATGTTCAGTTTGATTAGCCTAGGGTGGGATTAGTTTGGTGAAACCACAGTCTCATGTACTGTTGTGATGGCTTAGTGATTAGTTACCATGACTATAGTGTATAGGGTCTTGGGCTCATGACCTGCAAAGGCAGGTTCTTTTTGTTCTGGCCAGAATAGCAGTTAATGCATACAGACTAATTAGGACAATTTAGGTTAGTCACACTCAATACAATTCAAATGCCCTACTTTGGCAATCCTGCTGATGTCAATCACTGTGAAGTACACCTTTGGGGAAAGAGTACCCCAGCAGTTTATGTGGTGCGTGCTATAACAGTGTAATGCTGTAGTGTGATATAGAACTCTGGTAGGGGTTATATTCTCACACATGAGAGTTGTGGATGCTTTTGTGTCTGTTCCTATGCCTGTGTAGTGAGCAATGCATGTTTGGCTAGTCACACTCACTACAATTAATTCGCCTTACTTTGGCAATCCTGCTGATGTCACAAACTGTGAAATAAAGCTTTGGGGAAAGAGTACTCTAGTAATCTCTGTGGCATGTTCTATAATGGCATAGTGCTGTTGTGTAATAACTAATTAGGTAGGGGTTCTAATGACAGGTGTGTGTGTGCTGATGTTTGTTGTTTGTGTCCTGTGTGGAAGTGGTTGTGAGTGTGTAACAACTGGACTCAATGTTGAGTGTGTTTTTAAAATTACTTATATCGTACCCCTTGCATAAATCACAATATGTACCATGCACTGAAAACAGATGTGATAACAGTACATAGTCAGTCACGGGTTCAGTACCCTGGACTGGTAGGTGTGTGACATAAGCATGCTTACCTTTTACGCTCCCAACCCACCCTGACTTATCTTTGCCTCTGTCTGCCTCTCTCACTCCCTCTCTGGTGGATGTGGAGACTTACACCTGCTTTGCTTAGGCAGTGGCATGTGTACTGTCAGTGATGCTCATGATCAGCTGATGGCCTCTGCATGGATTACAGCCCTCCTCTAGCTGATTGCATGTGGAACAGCTGTGGTAACTTTCCCATAGCCAATTGCATGGAAACACAATCCAGTATCTAGGAACATCATGTTGGTGTTGGGCCTTTTCATTTACTGTGAGCAGGAACTAGACCTGCTGTTTGACAAACAGCATCACAGATGAACTGGGGACTTATCTCTGACAACATACACTGTGGAAACAGGCCAACACACAGGAGGGGGATGTGCCTGTCCTGACTACAGACTGTAAGTACTGCTATACTGCAGTTGGGGTAATATTGGTTTAACAGGGTGTGTGTTGATATGGCTGCCCTACATGTTTTAATACTTGTCATGTCAGTGCTATGTTTATGAGGAATCCCCATCTGTAGGGTCATCTGCAGACTGGGCAGTGTGTGGTGCCTTGTGCTCTTTGTGTTACCTACAGAACACCTATCTCCTGACTGCAAAAGGTAGTATGAGGATTGCCGTCAGTAGATGGTGACAGCTGGGAGAGTTACTGACGTCATATCCCTCATAGGACATATGCTGCATCAAACCCTGTTACGACAGGAAATGTATGAGGTTATCACAGTGACATGTCAATATTGGCCCTGTGTTTGTGCATCCAGCCACAACCCTGTCAACCTTTGTACATATGTCATGCAGTAGGGGGTGCATATGTTCTGTTCACCATATTCATTGACAGCATATCTGATAACAAACCAGTGAGATATCAGACTGCTACACATGTTATGTATAGTAGGGGTTATATTTGAGGACATAGCCTGGGCATTCTGTAGTTGTGTGTACAGTACTGAGGTATGTGTAAGTCTGGTAATTGTCGATAGTGTATGTATTGTGCATACGTACCTTGGCCTGTGTAGAGACTGTGGTGGATGTCATTGTTCTTGGTCCTCTTCTATCTTATGTTATATGCTACTCCACTGTATGTCACCCTATCAGCTTACATGTTTGTAGGGGGGAACACACACATGTCCCAAACCACAGACAGCCATTGGCCCACACTGTGTAGTGGCCCAGTATATGTAGAGTTGTTGTATGAGTGGACTCAAACAATAAAAATGTGGAACAAGCGATAAGGCGGAGAGGAAAAAAAACAAAGCAACAGCAAAAAAGAAAAGCACTCCAGAGGCCAGTGTATGTAACAGTGGTATATGGCCCAGTATTAGTGAGTGTAGGGGGTGGTGCACCATGACGAACTTAGGCTGTTACAACATGTGTGGGTATCTGGGATAAGCTGCCTTAAAGTATCTGGATGTACTTTACCATACAATCCACCTTGGGTAAATGCAGGCCTACTGTCTCCTGCCATTTGGGATGTTCTGTTTGTCAGTGTGATTGTGATGGTGTCAGGTATGCCTTGTTATGTAACAGATACATTCCATTCTGTCAGCTGGGGTCTGTACCCCCTAGGGATTGTGTACAGAGTGTAGATAGAGGTTGTTGACCTATACATCTGCATTACATACTGTTGATTACCTTGTATGCTGTGGCCCAGTCTGTCATTACTAATGTACTACTTGAAGGCTTTGGCCTAGACAGCAGCATATGTCAACCTTTCCAGACTACTGTCTTAGTATAACTGTTTCACAGTTGCATTACACTGTTCACATGGATGTCAGTGTCTAAACAGCTATATGACATGGCATATACAACTGTCATAGTACACAAATAAAGCTTTCACATTCATTTATGCACACCTGTGTGTGGTGTTATACCCTTTGACATCTCTGTGGGTATATGTTGCAGGCTATGAATGTCATTTGTATGGGTGGCTCATAGAGTCTCCAGTTGGTAAGGTGGTGACTGTAGGAATACTGGCTGCTCCATATTGTGTGCATGTACTACATATGTATATTACTGTGCAAATCTCTGTTTGTGTATGTGTAGTTACATATGTATATATATATATATATATATATATATATATATATATATATATATAGATATATATATATATATATATATATATATATATATATATATATATATATATATATATACATATATGTATATGTATATATATATATATATATATATATATATATATTTTATATATATATATATATATATATATATATATATATATATATATATATATTATCTGCATATATGTGTCTCTATATATGTATCCTAGGGATGGCCATGTCATGTCTGGTCCTGTTTATGGGATCTGCAACACTTGGTACTGTATTACAGGGGGGTCGTGCTTGGCTGGGGGGGTATACCTATTCGTACCAGACGTATATTGTGTGGGGGCCTCTCAACCCCATTAACATTGCATGAGGACATATATGTTTTGTTATTTCCCCATTGTTGTCTACAGATGTATGTCCGTATATACCTATATATATGTGTGTGTATATATATATATATATATATATATATATATATATATATATATATATATATATATATATATATCTGCTGATATTTATATATATATAGATATATATATATATATATATATATATATATCCAAAAACTAAATAAGATAGAAAACTCACTTTATTTTTAACCAAAAAACAAAGCTTTTAGGAGTATCCCTTCCTCAGTGTTAGATTCATAGATTAGTACTAGGCTAACTGCCTTTGCGAGCCATTTTTTTAAGCCTAGCCAATTATCCTCTGTGAGATTCAAACCTGTACCTTGTGTTTGTAAGGCAAACACCTTAACCATTAGGCCACCCTCCCAACATTTCCAATTAAAAATGAACACATTATATAACAAATGGACAAATACCACATGACACAGCCAACCTATAAAAAACAATATATAAAAAGTCCAATCATAGTATTAAAGCTGTAGGATTCTATTTTAAAACTCTTATTAAAAAAATATATTTTCAAAAAGACCTATAAAATATAAAATGGATAGTCAGGCTAAATGCAGACAAAAAACCTGGGCTGAATAATATGGTCAGTATTAAGCCAATGCTGGAATTTAAGCAAAAACAGTATCATTAAGCATATTTCATTTATTTACACTGTTCTATACATAAAGTTTTAGTAATAAATTAGTGTTCAGTTGTTTTATATGTAGTATAAACATATTTTATAGGTCTTTTTAAAAATATATATACTCCCAAAAGCTTTGTTTTTTGGTTAAAAATAAAGTGAGTTGTCTATCTTATTTTGTTTTTGGATGTTATACTGGCTCTGAATAGAGAAGATTAAAATCGTGGTTGGAAATATATATATATATATATATATATATATATATATATATATATATATATAAAACCTGCCGTATATATTTAGACATGTAGTTAGATGTGGACATATATATTTATAGATGTAGGTATTTGCATGTTTATGTGTTTATAAACATTTATATATACATATCTCTCTATATATATATATATATATATATATATATATATATATATATATATATATATATACACATATATCAATATGTTTTACCTGTTAGACATTAATATATTTACTCACACACATACATCTATATGTTGGGATACATTTTCTGTACTGTTGAATGACTGGGCTGGATGATATGTTTGTGAATACATCAAGGACATATATATCTGAGATGGCTTAGTGGTAAATCACTTTGGCGATGGTGTGCAGAGTCCTGGATTTGATCCTAGCAGAGGCTGTTTATTTTGTTGCTAGGCAGAGCAAGGACCATTGGATACAGTGTGATTAAGGAACTTTTGAGCAGTTGTAGGTTGGTTTGCGCTAGTTTGTGCGACAGTAAGCACTGCTAAGTTACGGTTACTATTTCTCATACTCATTTAGCTCCTGAATTGCTTAACCTGTGCAGGCATTGCTTACACCCGCGCAAACAGGCTTAATCCCGCTTACTGCTGCTTAAAAGTGCTTACTCCCACTTACCCCCGCACTAATTCCTTTAAACGAAAAGGAAAAGGGGTTGATAGGAAAGTGGTGAAGAAAGAGGCACAAAGAGGGAGAGACAGTAGGGAAAATAGCTAGGGATGTGCAGGAAGGGTGTAGGGAAGGTCCATAGCTGATAACACCAATAAGCTGAACATGACCCAAACCAGTAATGTTGACCAGACCGGAGTTCCAAAACATGAAATGCTTTAATGGAAACCACAGAATAATACAGAACACAATGAAAGTACTACTAAGTGCTTTCACCTGTAAATTCTAACAGGCTTCTTCAGAGTAAATTTGTTTCAGCTGTGAATACACTTTTTATACACTTTTTAAAATAGTTTGCGTCATGCACACACCTCCCCTTATACCCAATCACAAACAACGGCAAACATAAATGCTAAGATAATTCACTGAAAACAATCGTGTTCTTTTAAATTATTGCGTAATAACAGTTCCCAAAATCAAGTGTTTTAACCACACAATAAACATTTATTTGATTTCCTCTTATAAAAGTACACTGTCTAAAGCATGTAAAATGTGTTTAACTTTATTAAAACTGTGTGTACTGTTAAAACCTAAACTCTAAGATAACGCTAACATCCAATTAATGTATCGCGGTTTAGATAATAATTTTTATTTTAAAACTTTATTAATATATTTATTTTTAAAAATTTAAATACAATAAGATCTTAGTTTTAAAATGCTCAAAATTGAAATATGGTCAACAAACCCACTATTACTTATAGCCGAGGTAAAAACCTGAAGGAATTATTGGAGATAGGAATGTTTGTTAACATTGACTAACTGTTTGTACACATACGGTGGGATTCTGGGTTGATGTTTTGCAATATCCTATCCAACCCTTTCTGCACAGACTCTGGCCATGGGTTGACCACATGCTGGTATGCCTGGACATATCTAGACTATTGACATCTTCCATCTTTAGTGACCTGACACACACATGTACATGCTTTCCTACACTGTTATATTATGTAGCACAGTGTGGCTGACAGTGACCACTGATTCTTTATTATTCAGAGAAACTGCAACACTCACAATCCCCTACAATACCAGGGTAGTACTAGTACAGGTTATATTGGTCTGTATTTCACAGCACAGTATTTGTATCCAACGAACCTGTGGGAGCAATGCTTGTTAGCACTACATGACTGTTGCCACACAAGGTTCCAGATTACACATTAGTATTATGCACATACATCTCACTTTGTTACTGTACACACTCTGACCACAGCTTAACAGGTTGGGGTGTGAATGGGACATACGTGGCTTCTTAGTAACATAAGGTTGCTAGTGTGCCAGGTTTATTGTCATAGATGTGTGTCAATCAGTTGTATTTCCTGTTTGCTACCTATACGTCTGGGATCATCCCACTGATTTCCCAGAGGAACATGTTGATAGGCATTAGATATGGGCCTCTTTAATAGACAGTCTCGACATATCTGTACAGCCATGCTGTATAATTCTGTATGCAGACTGCTACCACTGGCAGGATTCAAACTGCGGCTGTGTGTGCTAATAAAACAACAGTTCACACCTCAGTTGCATGTACTAGTCGGGTTTTGCTGTCTGCATTTCCCCTGTTTACTGTCTTTGTGTCTTTCAGTTGTACTAAATGACCTCTGGGGATTACACCTGTCATATACAGGCATTCCTACACATTCACATTATGGTGCATGGTGTGGGTAACAGTGCTTAATACTAAAGTAGTATTACATGATTGCGAGTCTACATTACCATATGATACCAGAATATACACATATAGTCCAGCTGTTAGACCTGTTTTGTCAGTGTATTACACTTTTATTGCCATACTAACAATAATAGACTCATCCTTGCCATATTCTCTAGTGTATGCAGTACTTCCCTTGAACAATACAGGTTTTATACTAGCAATTACTTTACTACTACTTTTATTTATATTTCCCATGACAGTAAAAGCATGAGTATTACTGACCTGCCAGGTGGCAGATGTGGGCCTCCTGGTTCATGACCCACTCCATTGCAGCTGTGGGGGACATAAGAGGAATATTTAGCCATACCTATCCATGATATACCTGAGCTGGCCATTATTAACCAGGTAGTGGACTGATACTTACACACAGCTTGGACATCCCCTGATGCTCTAGCCTCTTGGAGCCACTCCTCCAAGAGGTCCCCCTTCTGCCGCTTCAGGTTGGCATAGTGGTGCCTGACCTGCTCACCAGTTCGGGGTATGCCAGTGGCACTGGTGAGGTCACGGGCGAGATGATCCCAGGCCTCTGCCTTATATTGGGAGCCCTGGTACTGATCCTGCAGCAGTCTCTGTGCATGGTTTTTAACTAGGAGTCCAGCCATGACCTTGGACTCCTGGATGCAACAGTGCTGCACCTGGAAGTGCACTCCTTCTCCCCTTACTGTCATAGTGTCGGCAAGGGGAAGCTACAACCAGTCATGAGCTGTATTCCCGCCCCTTGGGCTTAAGTAGAGCCAATTTCCCATACTTTTCTGTGATTGGCCAGCTTTGAAAAGGCTAAGCTATGGGCAAACCTGCTTACCTAAGGTTGGCATTGTTTAAAGAGGTATACCACTGGGCAGATTGAATTGGCTTCCCTACACATTTATACTTACTAAGTTGATTTGTGCTGCAGTTGGCATTGCTTAATAGTTAATTAGCACTATATTTGCCTTTTGGCAGTGATTTATTATTCATTACAGGTTATATATGTGTCTGGTATCTGGGATTGATGTGTACATACACTGTATGGGGACCTGGGACGTCTACACTTTATTACAATAACACCTCAAGTCTATGCTTACTGCAGTACTCCATTTCACATATTTATGTTATGTAGCAGGTTATACCACTTCACACTGTACATAGATTCACTTCACATGTTTGGTTTGATTTTCCTGTGGTGAGGATTAGTTTGCTGATACCTCATTCATAACTATTGCTATGATGGCTTAGTGTTTAATTACTGTGACTATAGTGTTCAGGGTACTGAGTTTGAGCATTGCAGAGGCAGTTTATTTTGTTGCTGGGCAGAACATGGGCAGCTGGATACAGAGTGATTAAGGCACTTTAAAGCAGTTGTAAGCGGGTTTGCGTGACGGTAAGCACTGCTAACCTCCGGTTACAGTTTCTTACACTCAGTTAGCTTCTACTTTGCTTAATCTGTGTAGGCAATGCCTACCCCTGCATAAACACACTTAAACACACTTACTGGTGCTTATATATGCTTACTACTGCTTATTTGTGCTTCACCCTGCTTACTAGTGCCTTATTCATTACAACACTGACACTTCACATGTGCATTTAATGCAGTACTCCAGTTCACATTTAAATGTTATTATGTAGGTTATACAGCAAAAAGATGTAAAAATCTGTTCATATACAGATTTCACATGGAAAATGATATGTGCTGCAGTAGGACTCAAACTGGGAATGTCTGTTCGTTAGGCAGATGCTCTAACCACTACAATATTGCTGTGTGACTTCATTTGCATATATATTCCTTGTTATCCTCTTCAACCTTTTCAGTTGCTTTAACCATAGCTAAGCTATGGGCAAACCCATGCACCTATGGTTAGCTGTACTCGAGGTTTTAAAAAAAAAATAAAAGGGTTTCTTCATTTTATTTATATGCACCGTTGCTGTTGTACACATGGGGACTGTTGGTGGGGATATGCAGACACCTATGAGCGGTCTCACTCATTTATTTAGAGTTTCTGCTGTTCTACTTTGCAGGGGCATGTTTATTCTGAGAGCTCTGCTCTCAGACACGCCCCCTGCACTCGTCCACGCTCTGTGTAGGATTAGGAGGTCAGGCAGCGTGCCTTCATTAATATGCATGGCACGCTGCCATCCTCCTCCTAAACTGCTGCTTCTGTGCAGGACTAATCTAGTCCTGCATGGAAGATTAGTAAATCCGGGGGATTATGTTCGTACTACAGTGTTCCATGTAGCCAGTTTTCCATTTCTCCATTGTAAACACATATTGAGTTACACTAAAATGATGACTTCCAGCATAAATTTGCTGTGCAACTAATGAAGTCATAGCCTAGAATTACTAACCAATCTTCCAAATCTCTTCTGGTATGTCATTAACATAAAACCCTAAAAAGGACTCTACTTCTCTGAAGAAGTTACATTGTTTCCCAGCTAAGTTTTAAAAAATAGTTTGTGAGCATGTAATAATCTACTTAATTTCATTCATCTAATTCTAATGTCTGTAAAGCAGCACCATTATATTTGATAGGTCTCTGATTTACCTGCATTGTTCCATGTATCTGCTCACTGCTCTCTTCTGTGCCTGTTAGTTTATTCAGATATCCACAACATTACAATAAGAAGCAACCGCTCCATAAGCCACAGGCGTATGCGTTCCTCATAACAGATTGCATGAAGCCATCCTCTGATTTAAAGCTTAGCTCCAAAAAAATAGTTGCCACCCCCACCCCCACACAAAAACAAAGAAAGAAAAGAAAAGTCAATATGGAACCACAATTGTTAGCAACAATGACATATTACAACAGGTCTGTATAATTAGATGGTTAATTTTGCAGAAGTTTCAACAGATATAAATGCCAACAAATTACAAAAAGATGATACGCAGCCAGTATTGTTTTATTTTTCATTAATGTGGCCTTTTCAGGCAACTGACAAAGTAGCAATGAACTGCAACAAACATTTCAACTGTCCAAAACAATGTGAAATATAGGGTTAATAACTAACATTATTAGGTCTAACTGCTTTATTTCTTTTTTTTTATTCTGCAAAAATCTTTAAGCCCTGAAAAATAGTATAAACAGAACTTCAATTTATCCTGAGGCCTGTTTCTAAATTTCTAAATGAAACTAAGCCAGAACTGCAGAAGAATGTATAATTTTCATATTTATAACAGATTGCTGCCAAAGACTGTAAGTGCTTCTAATGTTATCCAATCAAGAAGAGGTAATACACAACAATATACAATAAACAAAAATGGTTCTATTCAGTTGTACTAATGTCAAAAGAAGGTAAGGAAATTTATATTATGCTTCAGGCAAAGCATAGAAGCATAATATATTATAATTCAGAAAAATAAAATTGATGAAATAAATCTTATGAAGCATACTTTAAAAAATAGATTTATTTTACTTGCATACCAATATTGTTGTGCTCCAGAGACCAAAGGAATTGGTAGACAAAAATCTTGACTTTTTTAACTAAGTTTTATTTGCTTGATTTTTTAAATATTTTACCAGACATACCTCAGGCATTCTAAATCTGTTTTCAAATGAATGTCACAGCTCTGTTATAAGCAACTGATTAATAACTACAAATTATCTGCAAAGGGTTGAGGGTTGGTATAATGGTTAAGGTGTCTGCATCCCAACCAAGAAGTACAGGCCTAGATTCTCACCAAGAGAATCTAGCTAGGCTTAAAATGATCCACAAGGGCTGTTAGCCTAGCCTTTACCTATGCAGTCTTCTTATCAAAGTAACGAAAAGAAATTGTGTACACCTCAAAAATGTACACAAAAGAACAAATAAAAATAGTATGGGTAATGTAGCTTCAGGGTTATGAAATAATACAATGTTATACACTGATGTGACAATAACACAATCAAGAAAGAAAATCAGATTAGCAAACAGCATAAGTATAATATTTCCAAGGCCTAAGAGCAAAACAATTGATCACAGCACATGTGGAAAACTAAAGCTCTACTGAAACTTACTTGCAGGAGTCAATAACTGTTGAATTATGTAGAATTTGCACTTTGTGGTTAAGTGGCAGGTTGGTCAGCATTAGCTAGTTTTGCACCTTTTGGTAACAAAGGTCATCTCCACAACTAAAGTATTCCCTTTCCTGTACTATAAACAACTTCCAACTGCAAAGGGAAATAATCTCAGGCTGCTCCAGTTTTAGCTTACTGGACAGAACCTTCCCACCACCATCACCAAAAGCAGAGTTATTACACTGTAACAGAATGAGTACTGAAGATGAGTAAAAGACTTTCACGTATGTCATTATAGGTTCATAGGTATATAACCACTGAGGTTTTTTTAAGCCTAGCCATGCATCCTAAATGTATCCTACAAATGCTTTGAGCCTTAGAGGTTATTTAAGGCATATATGTAAGTCAAGGTATGATTTACAGATTGCCTCTGTCTATTAGAGATGTAGGTGTCAGACCTGGGGTGAATTTCCAATTTCACATTCAGTTGTCCAGCTTATACTTGAATAGGGATAAGGAAGAACTCCGCTCAACATTGATGGGAAGCCTGTTCTAAAGGAGAGGAATTCTGTGAGACACATACCTGTCCCTCCAGAATGCCCAATTTATGTCAGAAGCAAAGTTCAAGTCCTTAGATCAAGTAGTTCTGATGCTATTATTGGCAGATGTGCAAAAGGTCCATCAAAGTGATATCAAAGGATCTTTTGTATGCCAGGCACAGGTCACCTCTCAACAGTCTGTAGGAAACAAAATATAGAGATAGGACTTTGAGACAATCTGTATAGAACATGTTGTTTACACCCTGTACTCTTTTTGTGAGGAACTTCTGTGGACATTCCACTTGCTGCATATGCCTGGTCAGGTACATACCAAAGGGGGCACTTACTCAGTGATGGATCTGATGAGGGATGAATACAGAGGAACCAAGACGTCCTTGGACCTAGACACCATGCCTTTGCTTATAAGCTGAGCAACACAGAATGATTTCCTTACTACCTTAGATACATGTTGGTCAAAATCCGGTTACTATCCATACACATCCCCAAAACCCTGACTACTGGGTCCTCTCTTAGGGCTGTGTTGTCAATGAAGTAGTTTCTTAAGGTGGCCAACTTTCCAAAGGGAATAATTATATATTTCTTGGCATTGAGTCTTAAACCATGGATTTGGAATAAGTCATTTTTCTGTGTCAGTCTTTCCTGTAGGATGTTAGTGTCTTGGAGAAATTCTATGACTGCTGCTAGTGTACAGTAATCTGCAAAATTGGCCAGCCACAGGCCTTTGACATTGGCTTTGATTTCTGAGAAGTAAATGCCAAAATGTAGTGGGCCTAACACAGAACCCTGTGAGACTACATTAGTGACTGGCCTCAATGTGGAGGTGATCTCTCCTTTCCAAACTTTTTGGGTCCTATTTGAGAACCAGCTGGATATCTAGTGTGTAACACAGAGGTTAATGCCTAATTCCAGGAATTTGTTTACAATCCCCGAGTGGGGTATTGTATCAAATGCCATAGCCAGGGCAAGGTAGGCCGAATGCACTGTTTTGCTCTCATCCGACATTGGTGACTTTTTCAAAAAAGTCCATCGGCATGAGTATGCATGATCTGCCTTTAACAAAGCCAAACTGGGTTGGATCCAGGGTCTAGAGGTTTACTATGTAATATGTCATTATTAATCATATTCATGATAATTCTTTCCATGGCATTACATATGAGATTAGTTAAACTTATGGGTCTGTAGTTCCCAGGGTCCATTGATGGACTGCCCCAGTGAAGATTGATGACCGTTGCAGTCCTGCATTCATGTAGCACAAAGACTGTCTGGAGGCTGTACTTAAACAGTGACTCTAGAGGTCAAGATAGGTCATGATTAAGGCTATTTTATTTAGGAGGCACCATGGTATATTATCAGCCGCCCATCAATGTGGTGTTGTTAACCTTACAGAGTGTATTTAGGACATGCTTCCTATTAACAGTTGGAGGGTGGCTTATGTTTGATGGTATTATTTGGGGGGGTGGAAGCAGCCAAGAGGGGTAAAACTGAAGCTGAATTTGTCATCCAGCAGATTTGCTATATCTTTAGGCTCTGTGTAAGTGGGTCTATTAACAAAAAGTTCTGTGCATTGTTCTCTACTGCCTTTGAGGTCTCAGACATAGCTGAAGAAAATCTTGTGGTTGTCCTTGGCCTGAGAGGCTATCTTTACCTCAAAACTGGATTTTGTACACTTAGTTGTTTGTTTAGCCTGATGAGAAAGTTTTTATCCTGCTAGGCATCATACCTCTCAACCTGTTAGAGCAAGAAATCTGGACAAAGTAATAAACAATGAGGGGACAAAGGACCAAAATAGGGACAATGTTTAAATATTGTTTGTACAAACTTAGAAAGTTAATAAAATAACATATTTTGCATTAACATGAATTTTCGGAGGGGTATTAAGTCTGAAACTCAAATATCTGTCATTATTTTCTGACTTCAATCTAATGATTAGCCAATGAATTGCAAGAAAACCACAATTTTATGAAAAACAGTGCGATGCCCCTCTTTTAGGCCAGTAATTAAGGATCCTGAATCCTCACCACTGACACGGGGGGTGGGCATTCACTTGGAACAAAAATAGATGCACACAGTATTTCCAGATGCTCTCTGCACCAAGCACAATTTCCCTTAAAAGGACACAGGGAACACACTCAGAGGCCTTGGTTTCCCTCTCTCTATCCAGGCCCCCCGGTAAGACTCTGCACTGGCACAACTGTAGAGTTGAGTCCTCAAGCAAGTGTCCCAAGCCAAGTCATCCATGACCCTCTCTGTGAAATCAGTGCTCTGTGTCCCTGCTCCAAGTAGCTGACACACACACTCTTTGAGATTTGGCTTATACACACAAACACACACACACACACACACACACACACACACACACACAAACACACACACACACCTGGGAAAGGCTGGAACAGATTTACCAGCTATGCCTATCTCCAAGACTATAAGGTAGATACTGCCACCAAGACTCTCCAAAGCAAGCTACTCTAAGGCTTTTACAAGGGTACCCTATTATACTCATGTATACAAATACATACATACAAATATTTCAAGCATGGGCATTAATGCCCTTCTAGCTTGCCAATATACCAAAACACTTGTTCCCATAATAAGTATCCAAGCTGTTCTTAAAAATATCTAAACTAGTACTTGCTTTAATGTAATTTGGTAGTCTGTTCCATGCTTTGGCTACTCTGTTAGAAAACCAATTAGTACACTTCTCATTTCTATAGAATCTGCTACACAGGTTGTCTAATGATTCTCTAGCACTGTTTGTTAACCCCAAACATTCCCAAAGGTAGTTGTCACTAAACACTTCATATACCTGAGTAGGATCTCCTCTTAGATATCTGTAAGATACACTGTACAAGTACAGATATGTTAGTCTTTCATAATAACTTAATTTCCATGGATATCCTTGGTATATTTCCATTGTACTCTTTCCAGTTTACTCATGCTTGTTTTCTTATAGAGTTTCCATATTGTTATTCCATACTCCTGTTTGGGTCTAATGTAACTAACAGACAATGACTTAATTATTTTTGATTTCCTAGACTTCATAAATCTTTTTATACAAGTTATAGTTCTATAACTATCATTAACCAATTGGCTGATGATTAGAAAAACTCATAGCTGAATCTACCCATATATGCAGTTCCTTAAATGAGTCTACAGTTTCAATCACTGTGTGCTGTATTAAATATTCACCTTTTAATCTATGCCTATCAAATCTTATATGCTTAGTTTTTGATGTATTTATCAGCATATTATTCTCCTGTGCCCAAATGGTCAATTTAGTCAAGTTATTTTACAGACATGCCTTATCTGTAGCACATGTAATCAGTTTACCCAATTTCAGGTTGTCTGCATATAGACTGTAGAACACCTCAGATGAAAGATTCAATCTAAACAAGTAACATCCTAGGACAGAGCCCTGTGGGACACCCTGACTGTAATCAAGGATTTTGCCTGTCCATTTGCAGTATGATACTTGCCATGTCTTATTTCTAAGCTATGCAACTATCCATCTTATCAAGAGTACATCAATACCTAGTTGTACTAATTTATTATACTCAGTGACATTAATACTAATACAAATGGTAGTGTTTGACCACTGCAGCAAGGCTTTCAGGAGTAGCCACAGTGTCACCAAATAAATATAACTACTGTCAAAGGTTACATTTTCTCTAAAAGACCAGACACAAAGACAAGTTTAAATATATTTAATAATAAACAACAAAAGAACATGGAAATACTAAATATCAATTTACAATAAACACTAGAGTTTCATTCACAGAAATATTAAAAATAACACAGCTGAATAGATTCACACAGTTACAGAAAACAGTACTTAAGTAATCACTCTACATTTTTCTGACTGATCTAAAGAATTACTATTCCCTGGTTACTAAAGCAACACAAGATGAAGTAGGTGAGCGGCTTTCCTTCTTTGACAGATTTCAAAAACAGACTGCTTTGAGAGTTCTTCATCTGCTATTAAAACATCATTTTTGTGCTGGATTACAGAATGATCACATACATCTGATCATCTGACTTTGGTTCCCATACTACTCCTTTACTAGAAATTAAACCAGAATCTTGCACATATGCGTTGCCTTTATCACAGACAGAGCTTTGCTAAGATGCGTTATAGCATATGGAAGCCATAAAGCCATTTCAACTCGTCTACCCTTCCAGGGTAGCAATTAGTTCACTGCTAAGGGTAGTACTGCAGGTATCCTAGTCCTTGTTTTCACAGTCATTTTGTCTCTGGCTGCAATCAGAATTGTAAGATACAATGTTTATGGCCTACCAGATAATTTAATTTCAGACTATTTTTCAAAGTTAACTGGACTGAGATTAACCTCTTCTATTCTAGTATCCTCTGTTACAATGTATTCATTTCCACACTGACACACTGTTGGTATATTTTTAACACCAGCAGCTTTAAAAATACATTTCAACACAAGCACCTGTACAATACCTCACATCATCACATCTCCCCCCTTTAAAGACTCAAGTTAGTCTTTCAAGTGAACCTTGAGAAATATTGCTTGAGTGGAATGAGCCTGTCTGGGAATACATTAACCCATACCCTTTCTTGAGACTCTATCTGCATTAGCATTGCTGACCCTATTACAGCGCTGCACTGTCATGTCATATGCCTGCAACTATAGGCTCCACCTTAATAACTTAGTATTTTGCTAGCTGGCTTGATATAGCCATAGATCCCCATCAGTCTCTTTCTGCCACCCATTGCAAGTATTTAGCACAACGGTCTCCCTATCATGGTAAGGCTTCATCATGTTAATATGGTACAGTTTGTGCCCCTGCATCCTGCCTAGCAGGTTTACCATGAAGTTAACATCAATGACCTTCCTTACCACTTCAAAGGGTCATGCCCAATCTGCCTGCAGCTTACTGTGTCTAACAGGAATGAGCACCATAACTTGCTGCTGACAGCATACTAGCAGGCTCAAGCATTCCTGTCATACCTGACCTTCTTCTCCAGTTGGTCTCCTGCCCGGTTCTCCTTCCCTAAGCCTTGTTCTGAGGTTTAGGACATATGCCACAACAGATTCCTTGTGGGATTCACACTCACTCTCCCACTCATTGCAAATCAAATCTAGAGGTACCCTCACTTGAAGCCCATACAGCAACTCAAAAGGTGAAAAACCTGTAGATTCCTGGGGTACCTCTCTGAATGCAAACATCAGATGGGGCAAATATTTGTCCCACTCTCTCTTAAACTGGTCTGAAAATGACTCTAGCATTGTCTTTAGTGTAGAGTTTAACCTCTCCACAAGACCATTAGTCTAGGGATGGTAGGGGGTGATATTTAGGTGCTTCACCCCACAGTGATCCCACAGACAAGCCAGCAGGTCTGACATGAAATTGGCACCTATGTCAGTCAGTATTTCTCTCAGGAAACCTACCCTGCTGAAAATCTCTAATAAAGCATTTTCCACCTTCTCTGCCTTGATGGAGAACAGAGCCACTGCCTCAGGTTATCTAGTAGCATAATCTACTACCACCAGGATATACTTCTTCCCGGTGGAACTTTGGATACTCAGAAGCCCAATAATATCCATAGCTACCCTCTGAAACAGCTCTCCAATCACAGGCAAAGGCATCAAAGGAGCTTTGACCTTGTCCCCTGCCTTGCCTACTTTTTGGCACTTCTCACAGGTCCTGCAGTACCTTTTTACAATCCTTGCAATCCCAGGCCAATAAAAGTTCTGCATAATATGTCTCTTGACATGCTTTATGCCCATATGACCTGCCAAAGGAATGCCATGGGCTATGGCTAGAAGTGCCAGATGGTAGGATCTACAACTGCTGTATTGCCTCACCCTCTAGCCCCCCTCAGGGGTCCACTCTCTATGTAGTAACCCTTTGTTCCAGTATACAGACTACTCTTTTCCTTGAGAATGAGGTGCCTCCCTAACAACCTCCCTCAAGCCTTTAAGTGTAGAGTTTGAGATCTGAGCCTGTCTGAGCACTATCTTTATGACCCTTCCCAGCTCCACTTCCACAGGAGGTCTGTTATCCTCTGACAGAGGTGTCTCATTGTCATCACACGTATTACCTCTCACCTCTGCCCTTGCAGTCACCCTGTCCAAGGGAACATTAGTATCTACCAGCAGCTGTGGCTCACCTTTAGGCTCACTCCTACAGGGTATCTCCTTCACTGAAATAGCCACCTCACTAGCCCTGGCTTCAGGTGTGGGGTCTGTCTGGGTCTCCCTCAGTCTACCAGCCCCACATGCCTATTGCCAAGCCTGACTGTATGTAACTGCATGCACACAAGGTACTACATTATCAAAATCATTCCATATCAAGACATCTGCAGGGATATCTTCAAATACACCTACTTGTTTGCTTCCTTTTCCACCATCCCAGTCAAGGTAAACCCTGGCCAAAGGCATTTGGAATGGGGTCAATCCTAAAGCTCTGACTGGAGTGGCCTGCCCAAGCAATTACTGCTCCTCTTTAACCACTGCAGGCTTCACAATGGTTATATCAGAGGCTGTGCCTAACTTAGCAGTGGCCTGTTTTCCACCCACTAAGATAGGATACAAACTCTGGTGATAGTTTTGTACCCCTGTTGTCTCCAGACAACCTACTGCTGGCATACTGTTATTCCCACTTGCTGGTTCCCCCACCTTTTGTTCCCCGCCTTGCTTCCATGAACATCTGTATGTTACAAGGCCCCACTGGCTAGATTTAAAACATCAGACCCGTGATCCTGGCCATGTACCTGAACTAGTGGCTTCTGCTGTCACCGGTGGACTCTTTTGGGGTAGTTTAGGTTGCCCACTATGGGTTCCCTTATATCCATGTGCAGCACAGGGTATCCCCTTCTTGTGCAGTGATGTCCTGCTTGCTCAGTACAGATCCCCTTTCTTCCCTCATTTGCAGAGTTACACTCCCTTTCTTCTAACCAGATTCTCATGTCCTCAGGAAAAGTGCTAAGGGCTTGTTCCCTCACCAAAAAGTCTGCCAGTCTTTCAAAAGTGCTGACCTGACACCCACTCACCCACCTGTGAAAATAAGTGCTTAGCTCAGCAATATAATCACATTCAATTTTATCAGCATTGGATCTATGCTCACAAAACTTTTTTCTGTAAGTTTCAGGTGTTAATTTAAAGCACTCTAATAAACACTGTTTGACTTTATCATAATTTAAACAATCAGCATCAGACAATTTCAAAGCAGCAGTTACAGCTTTACCATGGAGTAAGTGGGTTGGGAACCAAACCCAGAGGCCTTGGTCAACATTATACTGTTTACAAACTCTTTCAAACATATGAATAAAACTATCAAAATTATCACCCTGTGTAAATTGTTGAAGAAACTTTGTGACCTTTAGTGCTTCTGGGGTTTAGTTATTCCTTTCTCCATTACCTCCATGACCCTGCCAAAAAGTCAGCATCTCCCTCTCATCTTGACTCACCTTCTCATTTTCCTTGGCCTCCAAATGCTGCCATCTCTCTGCTAATTATAATTCCATATGTTTTGCCTCCAGTTTAAATCTC